>NW_008795037.1:1229648-1254924 GCF_000699145.1 Aptenodytes forsteri
GAAGCTGTCTTACTGGCTGGAGTTCCTTTGTGCTGCTCTTCAGGCGCTCTCCTGCTGACCTGTGTTCCTTCTCCAGGCTCTGGGTATCTATTGCTGGTCCTGGCATCAAACTGGTAGGAGTGGGATGGATTGAGGTTCCCCTCCCCCAGCATCTCTAGTTTAATCCTCTCTTCACCAGCTTGGCAAGCCTATGACTGAAGATGCTCTTCCCCTTCTCTGACAGATGGACCCCATCAGCCCCCAGTAGACCAGGTTTCTCAAAGCAAGTCCCATGGTCTAAGTAGCCAAACCCCTGGCTGTGGCACCAGTCCCGTAACCATTTGTTGACTCGCCAGATTCAACTGGCCCTTTCAAACTGCAGCCTTCTCCTGAAAAAGAGCTTTTGCAGGGGATATCACCACCAGTGCAAAGGGCTCCACTGAAGACAGGCTCAGTGGAAGACAAGAAAGCAAAAAAACCCACAAATCAGCTATGCCTTAACTGACAACTAAACAATCACTAAGTGATTGAAAGCAATGTCAAGAGACTGAAAAGCAGCCTCAAAAGACAGATTTAATTCACTCAAAAAATCAGAAAACACCTGATCTGCATTCCTGCATGCCCTTAAGCTGATTAGATATTTCAGTTTTATACATACATCAGTTTTTGACCTCACAAATTCCATACATATAATTTTTACATGCAAATACTTAAGTCCGATACCAAAACATTTGGCTTCCTACAGGGACAGGCACAGACACAACCTAAATGCCTGTGTCTCATACTAGTGGCAACCCTGTTACATGACGAAAGTAATTCTTGCCTGAGCTAGCATGAGCCTTTGTCTAGCCCACCCTCAAAGCCGTTTATTAAACTGCATTATTTCACCAAATCATCACAACATGACATTACAGACATCCAAATTCCCATGTAGTCAGCATTAGACTTGCTCACTGATCCCATTTTTACAGGTACTGACCACTGCACCTTCATTTTACGCATTTGCATTGCAGTATAGTACAGCAGGATAGGCTGTAGGATGCAAGATGTAGCTAGCCTGAACAAGGCATCATTCTTATGATTTGTGTAGGAATCACACACTGATCTCATCTACTGGATGAAAAGAAAGTCTAAGCCTAGCAAAAGTTATAGCAGTGGCTAGCTTTTACTAAGCATAGGTAACGTAAACTCGTGCCTTCATCTTGCAAAGGCTTCTCCACCAAACCCTGGTGTTAAAAAGAGACCTACTGTTTTTGTGTCACATACTCCCATGTAACATGCTATCTGACATCCGAGCAGGGTCTATGCAAGTACAGAGAAAGGCTATGCAGGGCTTATTGCAAAATCAGACTGTGCCTGAAGAGACTGCTATCTTAAGGCATACGGTATGCCCACATTAGTTTTAGAAGGTGTCTCTACATAAAGCCTTTAAATTCAGTTGAACAATGCAAAAGGAAAAAACACCTCACAAAGCAGGACATACATCCCCCGTTTGACTATTTAAAAAAATAAAACACAAATGCAAAAAACCACACCATAATCATGGCTATACTAATAGACACAATAACATTATCACCAGATGAGTTGGAGAGATTTGAGAGAGCTTCCTCTAGTGCCAAGGTGTGTCAATTTTTATTTCAAAGCTCACACAATCCATATGAACTACTAACCTTTCAATATTCATTCAGAAGATATTTTTAGTCTATGTGGAGAACAATATGTTCACTGCATGTCTATTTTTATTTCTGAGCCACTAGTTTCAACACTAATGCTTTACAATAATTGATGATGCTCTCGCAGAAGATGGAATGCCATCTCCATGAAGAAAAAATACCACTTTGGCATAATATAAGAAATCTTTCCCTTTTCATTGCACCCATAAGCAAGTTATACTGTAGATAAACCACAAGTGAGACTTAGGGAGCATATGCTGCAAACGCTGCTGTAGGCTTCAACCACAAGCCATAACTCCATCCCCAGCCTTCTCCTGAAAAGAGCTTTTGCAGGGGATATCGCCACCAGTGTGAAGGGCTCCACTGAAGACAGGCTCAGTGGAAGACAAGAAAGCAAAAAAACCCACAAAGATGTCACTGAAGGACTTGAGTCTTCTTTCATTTGTTGTTCAAAACTGCCACACTTGTTGTATAGGAAATTATTTGTAACCTATGCATATAGGACTTTTATAATTCCAGAATCAGCACTTCAAATTCTACTACAGTTTTAGAAAAAACAATTCCTGTGTTCATTTCTCTGACAAGATGTGGTACATTTCATTCGCATCTCAGTCAGGGATCTATTAAGACAGTAAGATTCTTTTATTCAGAGCTTCTTACCAGAAGAGTTTTAATCAATTTTAGATTGCTGAAAAACAGCCTTGTAGATAAAGAAGCCTCTTCATACTGTCTCACTGACAAATCACTTTCAATGTAAAATTCCAAGACACAACACACTTAAATATTCAAAACTTCCACTGAAATCAACAGTAGTTTTGATCAATCAAAGAGTCAAATAAAAACCGATACAAACCTTACAAAGTTTGGCCTTCAGAAACTACATACTTCTGGGATAGAAAAAGGTTGCTGTTAATGCCGTAGGGATAGCTCTATTTTAGATCATTCCTTTATAGGAGCCCTTATATACGTAGTTAATGTAAGACTGGTAACACAGACTTAATTAGGACTACTCATGAATAAAGCCATGCCTGTATTAAAGTACTAGCAGGATCCAGATCTTCCTAGAAGAACTGCCCTTTAATGCAGAAATCCACTACAGGCTGTTCATGATAATATTTTAAAATGTCATGTTTTACATATTTGTGTTAAAAAACTGGCACGAAGTTACAATCAATACTTGAGCTTTACTACAGTGCTACTAAACTAGTTTTATTAAAAATGCACACTGGCACCATGCCAGCAAGTAACAGTATTTTTGCACAGGATTTTCAAGTAAGACAGACAGACACGAACCCGTTGGAGCGGGTCCAGAAGAGGGCCACAAAAATGATGAGGGGGATGGAACACCTCTCCTATGAAGAAAGGCTGAGAGAGTTGGGGTTGTTCAGCCTGGAGAAGAGAAGGCTTCGGGAAGACCTTATTGCAGCCTGTCTATTAAAGTAAGCAGGATCCAGATCTTCCTAGAAGAACTGCCCTTTAATGCAGAAATCCACTACAGGCTGTGTATGATAATATTTTAAAATGTCATGTTTTACATATTTGTGTTAAAAAACTGGCACGAAGTTACAATCAATACTTGAGCTTTACTACAGTGCTACTAAACTAGTTTTATTAAAAATGCACACTGGCACCATGCCAGCAAGTAACAGTATTTTTGCACAGGATTTTCAAGTAAGACAGACAGACACGAACCCGTTGGAGCGGGTCCAGAAGAGGGCCACAAAAATGATGAGGGGGATGGAACACCTCTCCTATGAAGAAAGGCTGAGAGAGTTGGGGTTGTTCAGCCTGGAGAAGAGAAGGCTTCGGGAAGACCTTATTGCAGCCTGTCAGTACTTAAAGGGAGCTTACAAGAAAGATGGGGGCAAACTTTTTAGCAGGGCCTGTTGCGACAGGACAAGGGGGAATGGCTTTAAACTAAAGGGGGGTAGATGTAGACTAGCTATAAGGAAGAAATTTTTTACGCTGAGGGTGGTGAAGCACTGGCACAGGTTGCCCCGAGAGGTGGTGGATGCTCCATCCCTGGAAACATTCAAGGTCAGGTTGGACAGGGCTCTGAGCAACCTGATCTAGTTGAAGATGTCCCTGCCCACAGCAGGGGGGTTGGACTAGATGACCTTTAGAGGTCCCTTCCAACCCAAACTATTCTATGATTCTAAATATATTCGGTTGAACTGCTTGATGTTGCTCTCTGGTAAAGTTTCCATCAGCTTCTATGTGAATAACAGGGAACAATTCCCTGAGTGTTACCTAATTTCTTTTCCTGGGGCTGCCACTGATCTCTCCTGTGATGCAAGTCACTTCTCTCTGTACCTTGTTCTCTCCAGCTGTTAAAAGGGTTATAGAATTACATGTTTGAGGCTGTTGGCTCAAATGTGTAGTTTGTTAAACAACAGTCTACATGGAGATATGAAACACAAAATTACTTTAGAAGATTTACCATGTCTGTTACATAATCTTACAGAAAATCTCAAATACCCAAGCCTGCAGACTGGGAAAGGGCCTGTGAAGTTTTGTACTGACACAGCTAGATAAAATTTTTGAAGAGAAAATTCTAACAACTCTACAGCTGTCTGGCATTACCCCTCCAGTTTCCATGGATATAACCATTAGATCAGCACAAACAAAGCAGCTGAAATTTTGAAATTAGTATTATTTTAAATCAACCTCTCTCACAAAAATCCTGGTGACAATAGCCGTGTTAGAAATACTGAAATTCTTTGGTTGAAAGCCCACCCACAGTTGCAACATGGCTAAAACAAAGGTTATAAAAGAGAAGAAAATAAATCCAACATTTTACCTTTTCATTTTAGGTAAGAAAGACTACAAGCAGGAGGAAAGATTAGTAATATTTACAGGAAAAAATGTTTTCCAGTTACATAGTTTGTTTTGCAACACCAACAAAATTTAGAAAGAAGCTAGCCTTCTTTGTGAGGAGAAAAACAAAAACAACAAAACTAAAACCACAGAACCAACAGAGAAGGTATATTTGCTTTTAGGACAACTACAAAAGGTGCTTTGCAAATATATCCAACTTTGCTTGTTTGTGGTGATCCCAAAATACGATACTCCCAGACACAAATTCTGAATCAAGCTAGAACATTTTATTAAACAAAGAATATTGGCCAAAAAAAAGGGGAGGGGGGACATTACGCATTGCCTTTAGCAGAAGCATAGGTAACAAACTTTTTAATTTATATGACTACCTGACTCATTGGAAATACTTAATACACCGAAGCAAGTAATAAGAATAAGCAAGAATGACTGCAAGCACGTAACTTCTAAAGACAGAAGGTTGAATGAAAATCTCAAAAAAGAGGAGTACTTTTGGGTAATCAAGATAGACTATTACAAGCTTTGTTAGCTTTAATTTGTTTTGATGTATACTAGGAAGTCTCATTTTAAACATCTCATTATGCTTTCTGTATCATTGTGTAAGCAAATCTAATGCCTTCTATTTCTGATGAGGAAACAAGCTATATAGTTCAACCTTCTCAAAGATGTAGGAAAACATGACTAAATGCAAGAAAGGAAAGTTTGGATTCCCTTCTCAGACGACGCTATTTTCACAGAGATTAATAAATGCTGCAAGGTTTGCCAGGAGAGATTTCTATGCTAATTTCTTCTATAATTTATTTTGAACTACAACCAACTTCCTCTTACGGATTTGATATTAACTTCTCTGAGAAGAGCTGATATGCTGAGATCCTTTATGATAAGGGTGTTACTAATTCTTTCATGATTTACAAAATTTCCAAGTCAGAAATTCAAAGCCTATGTTCAGTAACCAGCCAAAACTAAGGTTCTAATGAACTCTTTAAATGAAAGGTGTAATGTATTGTGAATCTTAAAATCTAAATTAAATTTCATTCTTACTACATTAAATGAGTAATTTTTTATACTAACAGTTTCAGATTTCTCTGACTTTTCTCAATTGAATGGTTAGGAACACTTAAACTAATCACCCTCCCTGCATGTTCTACCCTCAGACTCTTTGCGAGAATTCCATAAAACACTCTCTTGATGCTTTGATGGGCAAACAGGTAACATACACCACACTAGAGAGCACACAGTACACTGATTGGCAGAACTGAGTTTTAGGTGATTAGCACAGCATGCATATTTAAAGACCGAATGCCTCATATTAAATTAAGAGACAAATTAGATTTATAAGTTATGCTAGACTCAGGTATCATAGAAAGGTAACTGAATATTGATGCAAAACAAGCTTTTCTAATTGATAGTCCGAGTCACCAAATAGACCAGCAACAGGACCGGTATGGTTCACCTCCTGCCCCCCAACCTCCACCCCCCCCGCGCATACACATCTCCAGAGCACACAACCCACCATGGAAAGAATAGGAAGAGTGAGTAGCTGAAAAGATCCCGCATCTAGTTTACTTTTTCTCTGGGGTCTTAGCACTAGGAAGGTAGCTAGATATGGCAGCTACAGTTCAAAAGATTTTTTGCCTCCTTTTCTCAAAATTCAAGGTACAATTAGTTTCTCTCGGTATTTACTATTGCAAAGCTGGTCCTTGGGCATACTTCTGGGCACACTAGCCTGTTCCACAAAGGCTTCCACCCAAAATCTGTGCTGTCTGACTGCACCAAACCTTTCTACTAGGAATGACCAGCAGCCTATCCAAAATCAGAACAACTTCCATGCTCTGCACTTTAAAGGAAGCCACAAAAATACAGTCAGAAGAGCTGATACATACTATGTAATAATTAGGAAGGAAGTAGGGAAATGTGAAATCCTAATTCTGTAATGATAAAATGGTTCAAACATAATTTGTTTTTAGAGAATAAGGGCTGTTCAGGTTCCCCTCCAAAATGGCTTTCCCTATATTCATGGTTAATGAGAGTCAGCAAGTATCAGCAAAAGGAAAAAAAGGCATGGAGGACTATGGGAAACTGAAAAGGAAAAACCCAAGGGAAAGTGACATGGCTTCATTAGCACAGCTATATCTTCTTTTCCTGTCCATGTAGTTTAACCAGGAGAGTATACATCTCTCCTTTTCTTTTCATAAAGGAGGAAAGAGCTAGGCCATAGAAAGAAGACAGATCTCTACAATGTGCTACAAAAATTAGTCTAATAACAGAACTACTTAATTTTCAAGGCTTTCCTTACAGCTTACTGCTAGTTTTCTAGTGTTTAACTACATAGCCAGAGGGAGAGGGATATATATACATATTCATTAGAAGTCTGCATGGCAAGGTTTAAAAAAAACAAGACAGACATTAACGTGGAGAGTGTCAACAATTCAAGACAAGAACTATTTAAGTTAAATGATTTAAAGACTGAAATAGCATCAAGCTATTCTGGGGAAGCAGAATTGATTTCTGTAACCCAGATACCTTTCCCTGTATAATCTTGCCACACACTACATTACTAGCTTGCTGTCACTATAAAGCTGACTATTATAGATTGCTTGGGATACCTAGAAGCACATAAGGATAATTTATCTATCATGACATGCTAAATCAGTAAATATCCAGGCTACATCTGTTAGATAAATGGGGGATTCAAAGATTAATTCATGAAAAATTTGCTTGTTTACTACTTCTTCCAGAGAGGTTTTTTCATACTGCATAACATAGAAAGTTGTAGGAAAAAAAAGAAAAGCTAGGCAGCAATTGCATTTCTTTACAAAACACGTTGCATGTGAACACAGACCTGGTGCTTCTCCAAGGCAACGTAACCCAGAAGTGAAAAGGGTTTCCACTACTTCCAAAAAAATTAGCTTGATAGCATGCATTGCATCTGTTCTTTTTTCAGTGCCTAAACAGGCAAGAATTGTTTTAATACCTTATATGAGTCGTATTAGCTGTTTTATTGTTTCCATATAAAGTACAAACTGTTTTAAGACTAAAAATTCTAAGTCATATGTGAAAAGAGGCCAAGTTTAACATCCATTATTAAATCATACATGTTATACATAAGAAGACCCAACATGTATTTCAGGTTCGTTGCTGATCAATGGCATCTCATTCTCATATAATTATTTGTAAGACATAGCAAAAGAAAAGCCTTTCAAATTAAACAACCGAGTTTAATTAATCTACTTCTTGACCTGGACATTTCATAGTCCTCCAATTCCCAGTTCTCATTTAAACGAGAGCCAAGTCAGTGTATGATTTCTAGAAATCATCTCACAGAACTGCAGAAACAGGAAAATGCTAACAGCCAAAGACGTTAGTATTCTAACGCATAAATTGCAAAAGCACAACCTCCACCTTAGGCTTCAGTTAATCACCCTGTGTTTTGATCCATACACGTGTGTATATATCTACATCTCTATATATATATACCTGTACATATGTGTGTGTGTGCACAGGGTTAAATAGGCCTCTACCTTTTACCATGTACACATAACAGCCTCTACTGAAGTATTTGTGCGTATTTTTCAGTCTGCAGAACGAGTCTTTAGGCAAATTGCACGATATGAATTTCGGATGTTTAGGTACTACACCTAAACTTAGGTAGTAGTACTTTAGGTACTACTACCCACCTTTCCAAGTAATTCTGTAAAGTTTTGCTCAATATACTTGCCTTCTCTGTGCCTCTGTTTAGGCATCTGGAAAATTCAGAAAACAGCTTATGTTTCCCTAATGTATTAGAAGGTGGAATGCTCAGAAAGTGCTTCAAGATAAGCAAGCAAGATTCCATCAAAACAAACCAGAAAGCCACAGTAATTTCTTCTTCACTCATACAGTGAGTAACTAATGGTCAGCAGAAGTCAGACCTCTTTACCAAACACAACTGGCCTCTCCAGGATGTAAGTATTTACCCTTTTATTTCCTAAACTGAGGCAATCACAGCATTTCCTGTTTTAGTAAAATATACTCCGCAGAACAACAAATCTATCCTCAGCCTCAAATTTGACACATTCTATATCTAAAAATACTCCGGTTACCCTCGGAGGTTTCTATTTTCTCTTACACAGAATAATTCATTCATGGATTTGGTCATTCCCTGATAATGGGAACAATTTTAGGGTAATTAGTAAGGGATTAAGATTCTTTTTTTATTTCATTTCTTTCTTTCAAATATCAGAGGCAAACCCTTATACCAATGCTGCTCTATGACTTTGGTGACTAATGTTTTATGATGATCACATTAACTACTCACATGCATAAGAGAAGATGAGGTGCAATTATCCTGAAAAGATTTTCCAGATCCAAGATACTTATGGACTTTGAGTCCATTTAGTACTGAAGCCTGCCTTCAGTAAGCTCTTCCCCTTATATCTCATGTCAAAATGTTGCTCTTAGAAAATGATTCTTTTTTTAATGTTTATCTAAGACACACACCACTGCCGAAAGCTTTATTGTAGCCTGTTCCCAAAGCACAAACTTTGGGAACTTGCTTGCAAACTCTCAAGACTTCAGAACAGAAAATATTACATCGATAGAAAAATCATATGACAAGCTTAATGGTCTTCTACCCTTCACGAACAACAGGAAAACCCCAAATCCACTATGCCCTGGTACACAAAAATCATTAAAGCTGCGAAATTAATTTCTCAGGCCAACACAATTGAATATAACATTCTACGAAAGTACACTAATCTGAGGTCATGTCCATCTTATTTATATTTTTTCCATTATGTTACAATAATTTCTCTTAAATTGGGATGCTAAGGCCATTAATGCTTTAATACAGGTTCTTTAAGCAAGCACTACAACTGTGTTCTATGGAGTTTTGTGAGATAACATTTACATTTATATCTTGTTTATTTTATTTTCCTATTTCTTCTTCTCAAATTTGCCTTGTGACACTTCTACAATAGTTATTTTAATCTAAAAAAAAAGCTAATTTCAGGCATATTCTCAGTGAATTCCTCTGAGAATTGATATGCGATGTTACTATGAAAATATCATTAGTTATATTTGTTGCTTTCAGTGGAAGCATAGTCAGGTATCCAATAAAAGTGTTTAGAAAAATCTACTAGGAATATCTAGGCCAGCATATTTCATAAGTAAATTGAAAAGCATTTTTGCAAAAGAAGAAGAAAGGGCACTTTTTAAAAGTTCTTGTGTATGAAAGGTATCTGGTGACAAAGAGATAAAGGGTATAAATAAATAAAAATTCTTTTTATTTTCACCATCAGCAAAGACCTCGTACAGAGCCAAAAGAGGCTACCTGTTTGACCAACGCCAGTTAACAATGGAAATATTAAGTAGCTTGAATAAGCTGTTTGGTTACCTATTGATTTATCCATTCTTCTGTGTGGGCCAATGAATTAATGAAAATTAATCTGAGACATAGAGATTGGAAACACATCAGGTTTTGCATCATTACAGAAGAAGTAATAATGGAGAATGAAATAGGAAAGAGGCTACCTGTTTGACCAACGCCAGTTAACAATGGAAATATTAAGTAGCTTGAATAAGCTGTTTGGTTACCTATTGATTTATCCATTCTTCTGTGTGGGCCAATGAATTAATGAAAATTAATCTGAGACATAGAGATTGGAAACACATCAGGTTTTGCATCATTACAGAAGAAGTAATAATGGAGAATGAAATAGGTATTATCACAAAATATGGAGGCACAGAAGTATTTTTCACTAATAACTGGGCATAACAATGAGTGAAAAGGTACATATCGTGAGGAAATACATAAGGAAAAAACCTGCCACACTGAACCAAACAAACTTAAGAGACAAACCCCCATGAACAAGGACTATCATTCACTCAGTGAAGTTATTTTTAGCTTTAAAAAGAAAAACATCAGAAACCTCCTTCCATTAAACTTTTCTCTGTGTTATTTGTTGATAAAATCAAGTGAAGACTGGAGACCAGAGTAACAGGTTAATTCTCCAAAGCTAAAAAAAAAAGAGGGAAGAAGGGGGAGACATCATGCAACAGCAAAGAACGAACAGTAACTGGGGAAAAAAATGGCACAAGTGATGCACTACATGCAGACAGCACACTCTGTATCTATCATCAACTTTCTATTCTCATTTAAACAGACATCTTTAATAGCTTGGTAGGGTGACAGAAAATTCCTGAAGACTGACAGAGACAATAACAATGTTAAAAACAACCACAATAAAAAGACAGTAATAATTCAAATCTATAAATATGTGGGTTTGATCTCTCAAAGACCAAACAATTTCAAAAACTTCTTAAGCATGTAGTGGAAGAACAGCTGGAAACTGCAGTTTGATTTAAGAATAGCAACGTGGATTAAAGCAAAAGACAACACCCTTAATTAACATGCTGCAGCAGTGAACCATGTCTCAACCTCCAAATCTGCCCATGCATGATGGCAGAGATTGAAAATGGCCCAAACTGTGGCACCTGTTATGCTGCATATTAAATCACAACTGTCAAGTTATGATTTTTAAATGTAGAAAGAGCACATTTTCAGAAGCAACCCATTTTTGTGATCTGCAATTTGCAGCATCCACTGCTACCAAGTCAATCTGTTACACACCGCAAACAGACTTACTTGACTTACACTGAGATAATGTCTTTAAAAAAAGGCGTTATATTATTGTGGCACAATATAAAACAAAAGTCCCAAGCAGCCAAAGTGTTTAACACTTGAGGAAAGGGAAAAGGTAGGAAGAGGGAGCTGCCATGACTGCCCCGCACAGGCATATACACATGTTCCTGCTTACCCTAAAAATTAATGCAAGTGCCACATTTGCAATACGGCCAAAGACAGCCAATTAATGCAGAACTTTAAGCACCATGTAGACTGGGAACACTTTTCCTTGCAGTTGCACTTCTGCCTTCCTTCTGAGACTAATTACAACATTACCGGAGCTGCTTCATGCCCCAAACTGGTCTGTCTCTCACTAAGACCAGAATTAACCTTGAAAGGAGACTGGCATCGTACCTCCAGGAAAGAATTCCACATAAAGGAAAATCAGAGGGATCAATTAAATGTTCAAAGAGACAGAGGCAAGAAGAAGCAGGTGCCTTGGAATTACAAGCTCATACTCTCACTCTTAAGGCAAACTCCTGAAAATGTCATCCAGAAGCACAGGAAAATTGTACAATGCTCCTTGTAGGATATACCAAGTCAGGTAATCCATATGAAAGGACCCAGTATTGATTAGAAAACCAGCTGCACCAAATCAGAGTTTCTCAGGCTGACAAGGAATTGTTTTGGTACACTATATGCCAGCTTTAGGACAACCTCAGTTCATAAATAAGTGCAATGAAAATGTATAACCTACATTAGACCTTAATATTGTGTTTTTCTAGGGTACGTGCAGTATCTACAGGACTGATTCTGTTAGTGTCTCGACAGATTTAGAATTGAGAACACAAAGACAGAACACATTAAAAAGATTAGGGTTACATTAAAACATTAATGTTTCAAAAATCTTTATTGAACAAAAACTAGGAAATGTGGTATTTGACATGCCATAAACTCTGAATAGCTAATGGGACATATGCAGAAACAAAAAAGAACCAAGATATTAAAGGACAAAGAGTAAAATGAGCAACTAAGTGGTTTCTATGGATGCATTTGTTAGTGCAAAAATGCCTTGGAATGGAAATGAAATTGTAGCATAAGAAAATAAAAGCAGGTTAGAATTATCTAAGTGTTAAGTAAAGATTCTTGGATTTTTTTTTTTTTTAAATTCTAAACTAACAAGAGTAAAAGGTCAAATAATAGTAAAAACGGAAAAGAGAATTATGAAAGCAAATTTTTAGAAGTGACTTGCTGGTAGCCATGCTATATACAGCATCATCCTCAAGTATACCATCTGAAAAAGCTGTTCCACTTGGGAGAATATATTATTGTGTAATTAAAGAAAAAAGTGTACTTTATAGAAGTAGCAGTTTACTACAGTGTTTCAAAGTTATGAGACAACAAGAAAGAATACCTGTGGAACATAATCGAAAAACTGTTAAACAAAAACCTCTGACCAGCTAGCCCATTCAAAAGGCGATAATGGAATAAGCTTATGAAATAAGTTTGTAAGAGAGATGATTTACAAGAACAGATGACAACAAGATTTCCTCTTCAGAGGTGAAAAGTAATAACCTAGATTTAAGTAGAATAACCCCAAAATGCCCTAGCAATTCAGATACCTTTCTCTAACATATTTTATATTACATTAAAGTGGCAATATCTCAGAAGGAAGCTGGATGAAGAGGTACTTTGTAGATTTACAGCCACACACTGAAAACTTTTGCTGTTCTAACTACATGAGTACAGTTGAACCAAAAAGTCTTCTTGGTCCCTCTCTATTCTCTGAAACAGGTGCAGTAAGATTAGTGTAAAAACTCTCATAGCAGCATATCTTATTCTTGTACGAGAGTATCTGGTCTCTTAGCAGAATAAATTTCTTTACACAGTTCCAGGTGACCAAGTTAACATTCTGAATAAGTTACCCCAAACCATGGTAATCAAACGCAATGGTTTAATTTAGCCCATCTGAATTAGTAAGTGGAATCTATAATGAGCATGTATGTCCCTGTGACTCAACTAACGGGCAGCAACTTACTAGGCCAGTATTTCTTGATGACCTTGGATTATATTATCATGCTCTCTACATGATGAATGAGGTGTCCCTCAAATCACAGAACCATAGTAGTTTGTTTTCGTTTTAAATCTATTCCTAACCAAAATATGTTTCTTGAAAAGACTGCCTTAAAGACTTAAATAAGAGGCAAAAAGAAACTATCTCGTTAGCACCACTGGAGCAGAATTATTTGCATTGAGTAGTACTTGATGTACAGAGCAGAAAAACAGTTCCAAGGACATCAGCAGAGCTATTTCTGTTTAAGAGTCTTCTCTGCATCAAGAAAAGTATCAAAATGCTTTATGAGAATTTGCATTCATTCTATTCCAGGTTTGAGGAAACTTTGGATTTTATTTCCCATCTGCAGCGTACTGTCAGTTTGTATCGCTCATGTCCTGTTATGCAACAGAGTGGGACTGACACAATCCAACCTGACTTGACAGAACCTGAGCTGTCATCTGTGAAAACTGAAAAAGCACTTTTCTAATGCTGCAGTGACACGAAACATTTTTTTTAACATAAGCTTATTTTTTAATACTTACGGCGAAAAACCCTATCAAATAAAACACTTCACTGACACCTGAATTCTCTAAACAGTGCAATTGCTTTACCATCATGGTCATTCTCATGCATTAGGGGTACCTAAATTTCGTACCAGTTTAGCCGACATTTTTGTTCCATGTGTTAGTTCATGCATAATCCAGGGCTGAGTATCTATGAATACACATCACCAGCAGCATCAATCACAGACATAAAGGTTAGTTAAGACCTCACTTCCACCCTTTTGACTCTATTGTGACCATTTAGACATCATCAATGTCACACTGAACAGAATAAAAAAGCTTATTAAAGCAAAACAAAGTAATACTTACTCCCAAGACTTGTACATCTGCATCTGTAAGCTAATGTGATTACAGTCATGAAACTCATACATATGAAACTAAAACCTTACTCAAGAGACAAAGCTTGCATGCAACATTTTGACACACATTTTGGTCTCTACACATTGCCAGAGTGCCCTTAATCTGTCATCTACTGCTCTTTGTGATGGTGAAGCTGATCACATCAGTAAACTGACATGAACCAGCACTAGCACTGAAGACAAAGTACCACAGGACTTCATTATAAAAATAAGAAGATTCAACAGACATTTCTTCACAGATTCATTACATTTCTTTAAGATTCTGGTGGGCAAATTTAATGAGCTAAACTAGCTCCTGACGACGAATGCTAAAGCCAATCCAAGTAGGAGGTGGTACTATTCTTCCTGGTAGCAAATCACTGTATCAGTTTAGACAATTTTTGACACCTCACCCAAAAGCATGAGGTTCCAGAAGATTCAGTAAGCAGCGTAACAGTTCGAAAGCTCTAGAATGTGTAAGTTCTACTCCGCTCTACTGTACTGTTCACGATTTTTGTCTTGTGTTAGGTCACAGCACTCTCAAGTCTCCACACATCAATTTAATGCAACAGTCCAGCAAAAAAATCTGTAACTATTAACGCTGGAAAGGCTCCAACATTCTCCACCAGGTGAGACCGAGTATGCAACTGCATGGTCACAATGAAGAGGAGCACATACACCCCTCCCCTTCTCGTAGGAAAGACCCAACCCAAGCTGGGTGGGTCAGCCATCTGTGAAACAGCCACCTTAGCTGTAACCTCGATCTGTTGCCTGATTTAATTCATTGCCTTGCTGTACATGCATTTATGACAGCACAACTGATAAAATGTAGCAGTCAAGGGAAGGGAAAAGAAAGATGTCTCTGGATGGCAACACTGGCTTATACTGTGTGTCAAACCACTACCTTAAAAGTAGACTGGTATGAAATTCAATCACTCAGGATAATCTTCTTAAAGAATAAGAATAATTAAGAGAAAAGCACCAAAGAGAGGAAAACAGGGTTAAACAGAAAACAAGTGGTAGAAAATAAATGAAGTAATGACAACTAGCTATCACAAAATTAAAAGGGAGAAACTGGAGCAGAAAGTAACATTTCAAAAATGAAGTTATTTGCAGAAATACTGTTTAAAAAAAATTGCAAGAGAACATCTTTCTCTGCAATTCTCAGATACCTTGACCCAAATCCGTATTATTTAAAAATGATTGACATTCTGAATGTGTCAATGTAAGCGCATTTTGTAGTACTCTCAGAGACAAACAAAGTGAGAAACAATACTTTTAACTTCATACACATGATAAAGGTTTAATGGCCCTGCCGTCCATCTATCTTTTTGTAGTATGGCTCACTGATATGTCTCAGTATGTTTCATTTAAAATTGCACTCAGAACAGAGATCAGCTCTTCATGTTTAGTTCCTGTCATGCTTTTCTTATTCTTGACATGAACCATAAAACCCTGTCTAACTTCTAGTCTCATTGCATCAAAAATTAATCTTTGATCTTATTCCTATGGGCTCTTATTGCTATTGAAATATTTGATGCTAACATATTTTTTGCATGGCAATGTTCTCCAAAAATCCCACTGAACACCTAAAAAGCATGAATCAAATTTATTGTTTTGGTAGAATATATTAGCAGAAGACTTGAACAAACTGTTAAATAAACTCAGATCTGCTGAACATGGATGTTACAATACTCGGTTTGCAAAGATGTTTTGATATCAACTCCTAAAATCCAGTAAACTGGGAACCTATTGCCAGATCACTGCTTACATAAATGGGAAACTGCTTCCGGCATCCTCGCCTGGCGATTTAGCTGTTCTTGGCATACTGTTGCCACGTGTGGTCAGAAGTCATTTGCTACCTATGACCTGAAAGCACAAACATTTCTAAGTTTTACCTTGCTCTAATCTTACTTTAGTTTTCATGACAAAGCTTCAGTAAATTGCATAGACTAAAGCAACCAAACAGAACTATTTGTGTGGCATCAGCAATAGAAAGGGGAAAATCCCAAGCCAACAAGCCCAATTGCCAAATGCAAATTGGCCTTCAGTTTAAAAACAGCAAGGAATAGCTGGGATGACAGAATACTATTTTCAAAACTTTGAAAGTTAACTAGGCAGAGATCCTTGAGGAAAAAAATCCAATAGGAATTATGCGTGGAAGTACCATTTCCAACAGTGATGCAGACTTCTATTACCCAGATCCTTACAGGTATCTAGTCTCCCACCTAAGTGATTTTGAAAATTTTATGCGTTATCATAAATGTCTGTGAAAAGCAGTAAAGACTGCTTCTCTTATATTCACCTTATATTTTTGGCAGCATCCAAAATGACTTTGTAGGAGAAGTAGGTAGTAGCAGAGTGAATAGCAAGTGGGTAAAAACCTCACCCAGATATATTCTGCTTCCCCTGAAACTATGCTATTGATAGAGGGTGGAAATACATTGCAAGAAAGGACTAGTTAGTGAAGGCTAGCATTAGTCTCTCTCTAACCTATGCAATAGGGACCTTTCCTGAAGTTATTTTTCTCCCTAGTGATAAGTGCAACCCATACCATATGGCAGTCATGGTTCGTAAGAATGGGAAATTTTATACAGTCCAACTAGGCTCTTATAAATGTTCCCTAATCCAAGACACACAAGATGAACACAATTGGCACCAATATAGTCAGCTGGTAAAATACTAATCTACAGTCATTTTATCAAATTTTATTAATCCCAATAGGTATCTTACCCCACCACATCATCACACAATTCTAGTATCAGCTGGGAAGATACAAGCTTAGCAAGTAGTAACATACTAAAAATGCCACCACATTCAGAGTCCTTTCCTGTCACCAATGTGCTGATTCTTAGTACAACGAGTACTCCTTCGTGCTCATTCAATTTCTTGGTAGGTGGAACTTTTAAGTGCTACTTTACTGATGTACTATGTTATAGAATACTGCATATATATTACAGATCAATTCAGGCGCAAAAGAAACAATGTGTAATACTGCTCTAGATCCAAAAGTCATGTCTTCGGACATGAAATAGATTTCTGTTTACTATTCCTTTTCAATCACCTCTGCATTCTGGTATTTATCAAGTTACCGTATTTACAGACCAAAATAAAGGGGAGCTGTCAAACAACTTAAATGTGTATCTCCCCTTAACAAGTACCCAGTTTGGCAGGCTCAAGAGCTCCAATAGCATCAACTATGACCAGAATTTTTAGGTAACTTCTTAAACTGTACTCACTGCAGCAATTTTACGTGATGTACACATTCTTACACAAAGTAATTTCACTACTTTTCTTGGGCATTGGGAAAAGGGTTAAGAAAAAGGAGAAGTTTTTAAGTCTGCAGATTATTGCTTTGGTGTCACTTTGAGAAACAGCACAACATAACTACTGAATATTATGTTTTTAGGAGGAACACTCAAAATAATTACCACTCCCCAACATAGTGCCTACCCTCTCCCTTCATCTTATTGTCTCAGCTTAACACATAGTCCTCATTTGACAAATAAAACTCATGGGGGTGCTAAGGGACAGTATACCATCATAATACTATTATGGATAGAATTTAAGTGCATGACACAGATCAGAAAAGCTAAAGCTAAAGGTCAAAACCACAATATAGGTTATAGTGTACGAAAGCTTAAATGACACAAGGTTACTTCCCAGAACATGATCATTTTCTCAGACATTTGTTTCACAATTTTATTTTTGTATTCCTAATATTATTACTTCAAAGTAAAGAAATCAAATCCTTAGCTTGTGTGGCAAACAAGCAAACCTGCAGTAACAGTACTGGATTTTATTATACAGTTAAAACTTATACTACACACATTAGGATAACTTACTGATATCTTGATATATCACTTCAGCTACCCTACTACTAGCATTAGCATGAAATCTGACTAAGTTATATACATAATGGGTCTATCAGTAAACTTTGAAGTTAATGGGAGGGTTCTTCCTGACCAAAATGGGCTTTGAGTTGCATCCACTCTTTCTTGGGAGGTGTTGTAGAATGTATCATGCTTGAATGTAGAGAACTTGGAGGGGCTTGCTAAAAATAATACGTGTCTCTTATAAACATGTCACAATATGAGAACTTTTACAGATGCCTTTAAAAGCTGCTGCTTTACTTCCTCCCTTATTTTTGCAACTTAGAAAGGTAAAATGAGCAGCCAAATAACCTACTAGATGAATGGAAATACCCTGGCTGAAATCCAAAACAGCATCAGTAACATCCTTTAGGTTGAAAGAAAATAATTTTCAAAGATTAATTTGATCTTACTGCACCATACAGATCCTTCACTTTGCAAAGTTCTTAAATCAGGATATTTATTACCAAGTAATATCCTCCTCTTAAGACAACTTTTTTTCCTCCCTGTGCACATGTGTGCACAAAGGCAAACGGACATTTTCTGCCCACAATACAGAAGCTATGGATTTTATTCTAAATCCTCTAAAGAGAACTCATTGCACATAGGCTCTCAGAGCTAGTGTACAAATCTCAAAACCCATCTGAAGGGAAAGGTACCATCTTTAATATTAATAATGTTTCCAGACAGCCAAACAGTTGTGTTTTTTTTTTTAAATAGGTTTATTCCCTTGTAAAAAGCTTAAATTATTCAAATAAAACATGCTGAAAGTAAATTTGTTCATACTTTCAGGTTTTTTGTTTGGTTGGGTTTGGAAGGACAATGCATAATGGCAACTGCTTAACAGCTTATTGATAGCCAGTAGTTCATATTTTAACATTTCTACTATACCAATTTACAGAAAATTTAATGCTTCATGGATTCTGCACATGAAGAAGAGTTCAAAAGCACACTAGGTAGATTTTGAAAGCTTTAGTTAGAATACAAAGGGGTCAAATGCCTTTGACAAAATGACTGGGAAGTGGTATCACTGAGACTTACACATAGTTTTCATTAAAAAAAGGCAGCTCATTATTAGCCATTGTTCCTTAAGTTTTCATAATTCTGGTATTACATAGCCAGAGGAGACACAAGTTTAGAAATTGCTTCTTACGCAGTACTTCGGCTAGCAATTGTTCCAAATGTGACAGGACAGAAGCATTATTCATATTTCTGGAGTAGACAAAATATAGGTTACATCAATATCAGAAGGCAAACTCCAGCCTGAAGGTGTTACAACTAAAGGTAAGAGGATATAGAGTTTGAACAAACATATATCACTTGAATCACTTGTATCTCAACTTGGGAGTACAAACAAAACAGTGAGTGACAGCATGCAAGAGAAACAGGGCTTAGAAATGCAGAACTCATAAGATCACTAAAGTCATTTCAGACAGCTGCATTTTGCTACATATTTAGACCTGGTAAACTGAAAGGGAAGAGGAAGTTATCCTGTTAGAAATTCTTTCAACTATTTCACTTCCCAACAGCAAAGATACTGTAAAAATGTGTACTGACATTTACAGCTCACACAAGATTAATTAAAGCATCAGGAAATAAAACTCCAAAATTAGTCCTGGAAACGCTGCAGGTGCCAAGCTGCTATTTACAGACTGAGGGGATGTAATATTTTAAAATTAAAGATTGTCATGCATCATCTACAAGGAGATAAGAGGAGAAATATACAGCTAACTCAAAGAAAACAATACTCAAACATCAGCAAAAAGATAACTACAACCTAGTTTGTGATAGTTTTGTTAACCTTTTCATGGCATTTCAATAGAGATAACATACCACTAACAGAAGCCACCAAACCTAGGGAGCTAAAAGCTTTTCTGAAGTTATGATGTTCTCTCTCCTGTTTTTATTCCTTAATTTTGTCTACAACGTTACTTCTAGCCATTTCTTAAAAATTTGTGCAGTATTTTAGAACAATTATCTCCACCTCTACTGGTCAAAGGGATAGAAGAAATGTCAGCCAAAGAAACACCTGTAGTGCGCTTGTTTTGTTTCTTTCCTCTCTGCACTTGCCTGGAAAGCTATGGACTGCACTCTAAGCAGCAACCCTCATGGAAACCAGCTATTATTTAGGAAGTGACAGCAATGGACATCCTATGAAATACAGAGGACTGTCTTTCAACAGCACGCTTTCAATATATGAACATAATTTGGTTTAATGAGATCACCCCAAGCTTTCCATGCAAAACTCCAAAGTAGATGCAAACTTGATGCAATCTTACATAAGCCCAACATTCTCTTAAGATTTAGATATTTGGTGTTTAGGTGGCTTTTGGGGTTTTGGGGGGTTTTTTTGTTTGTTTGTTTTTTAAACTAGGATTTCCTCAGAGCAATCTGAATCATCAAACATAAAAATGAAATTTAAAAGTCCATCTGACAGTGGAGGTCTGATTTTCTGCCCTCTACACAAATGCTGTGATTTAATGTAAGATGCCTCTGCTATCTTTGAATAAGAATGCTTCTGGGTTTTGTGCACAAACAACTACTGCTGGCATTACTTCAGTGTGCTTTACAACACTTACTGATCATGTATGTTAGATTTAGGTAGAGAAATGGCTAGTTTAAGGATATTTATGAAGCTTAGGATTGAGATAAGCAGCAAATGGTCCCTAACACCAAAAGTAGCTCTACATATGCACAGAAGCAGAGCTTTGAGTTGCACATCAAACTTCATACCTACTCTTAAACTTCAGTGCTTTCATTCTGTCCAAAGCTCATTTTCTACCTGCATCTCTTCTTTGTGTCTCTAAGTCAAGCACTTACCGCTTATGGTTGTAAAAACTAATGCTCATCACAGAAATACAGATAAGAACAACAATGGAATTAAGAGAAATGGAATAAGCATTCTGTCTTGGAGAAAGAACAAAATATTCAAAAAAAAATGGAACAAGTGCTGTGAATGGATATGGAAGAAAATTACTGTAATTTTAAAAATTGTATTAACTTGCTATGTTCTACATATTGGTTCTACAGCCATTACAGCCTTGTTTAGAACTCCATTTTCTTATTTTTTTATCCATGTTACTCATTACTTGTGCTACTTATACAATCTGTATTGTCAACTGCTCTATTTCATATATATAAAAATCTTGACTAACACGATGGCGAAGGAGGGTAGGGGAACTTAATGTACCTATCAAATAGAATTCTTTAGGGTGTCAGCAAGTGCTATCACTCATTTATTTAGACGAAGTCCACATTCTGGACAAAATGTTACTACTTTCTTTTCAGGTCATACTGAATTGCTGTGCCTAATTCCTACAGCCAGTTACTCTATTAAGATTGCTCAAGTGGAAAAATAAACTGTTTACAAGTAAGTAAAAGAAACTCTTGCTTCAGTTAGCTTATGGGCAGGTTTCCATAGAATCACTTTGCAGAAGTACTATTCATTAGAACACTTACCTCATTCCTTGTTTGTATGTTCTAGAGAATGCTCACATTTTTCTTTAAAGATTTCAGTTACAACAACTGCTGTATTACTCATTTGTATATCATCAGACTACCAAACATGAAATCTCTCCGACAGTTAAAAAACCCTAAACATTACAGTCAGTCTCTTCAAAATACCGTTTCAAAATTTTATACAAATGAGTTCTGCCTGGGCTATTTGGTGAGCACTGTCAAATAATACTAAATTATTTTTGCTTTAACTATTCACAAATACTTGATGTGAGAATTGTATGAATTTTATATCTTGAAATAACTTTCACAACTTTGAATTGCTAATTATTTAAATGGAATTTGTCTGAACAGGTTGGTTTCATTATCTTAAGTTGAGACATGCATCACAGGCTGTGAGTGGTAGGTCTTGAATTTAAAAACTCTTTTTAAATTGAAGAGTTCGTCCACTGTAATCTAAAGCACAGCGGGCATACTTTTCATCCAAATGACTTGAATCACCACGGGAAAATGTAATGAGCGTTTTCTCAAATGAATTAGAGATCTGAAGTTTAGCAAATTCAGAACAAGCACTCTTCGATTTTCTAGCCTTGAGAGCCAGTAGCATTCTCCACTACTACAACTGCTCACCTAAGCAAAAAACAGATTCACAATGCATTCTTTGGAACTCATTCAATTCCTCTCTGTACAAAAGCACTCATCCAAGAATTGTCAGAAAAAGCTTTATGCCTTTTTAAAATACAAAATTTCACAAAAAAAGGACAGTGCAGAAGATAAGGAGTCCAGAACAGCAACTTGGTAAGAATAAATCAAACTGCAAGGAAAAGGTAAGGACCTGCAAATGGAAAAGAGAGAAGATACTCAGCTTTTTTCCCTGAAAGTATGCTGGCCAAAGAAATAAATTACTAATACTAAATTAATATACTAAATAGCTATTTACTTTGAAGAATGTTCTTTTTCAAGGTTTGCATCTTATCAGCAATTAATCAAGATATCTGCTTACTTATAGCATTGCCATAGCCCACATTTATTTCTACTGAATTAAAGAGACTAGCTGAAGCAAAGCAGTATTTATAAGCGAGGGAATTAGACTTTCTCCCTGTATTTAAGGGACAGTCAATAGATTCAATAGTTCCAAATTCTAGACTTCCACTTACAGTTTACCTCATGTTCTTAGTAGTAATTGAGATCTCCAAACACTAGTATTAGAAGGATTTAAGAATAAAAGCTAGAATATGTTGTGTATTTTTTCCTTACTGTACGAATAAAAATTATATAAAATATAATTTGAGGAAAGCATATTTTTCCATAATGGCTATTCTATACTGGATTTGCTAAAGCTTACTTAACTTCTGGTAATGGGAAACAAACAAACAAAAAACCTCAAAAGATATCATTCACTTCAAAAAGCAATCAACTTCTAATATGAAGGGCTCCTACACACAAACTCATCTGAAAAGAACTTAGATATTGCACTACCTGGATTATCTGAATTGTTTATAAACAACTACCACTGATCTTTCCACGACTTTAGCTCCTTTCCATCCCAAGACAACTAGATGCAGCATTCTTCAGTTAAGGTTCAGCCCTCTTGCAAAACCTGTTGGTTTGGGAGGAAGGGGGCTGCAGACTCTGTGACTTTTTCCCTCTCCTCTCCCAAGATAGCTGTACTTCTCACCCTTCTCTTTTTGTGGGCAGTATATGTGCACCCTGACCACAAGCTGTTACTGCATAAAGCTTTATTATTAGGGGCAATATCTGACCCAGAATGAAAAGGCCACATTTCCCATCTACAACATGAAGAGTCAAGGGTGTAAGAACAGTACTTTTCAGAAGCCATCAAGCTGAGCAGGTGCCTCCTACATGAGCCAGTGCTGCTAGTGTAGTCAATATAGTTGTGTTTGTGTAATTGCAGATGATTATGTCATTATGAGATATGTGCCACACTACTTAACAGCTGCTAGTGAATCAGTATGCTGACAATGCCAAGCACATATAGCACTGATCTCCCATAGTGGTTTTTTCCAACCAGTCTCTTGGAAGGAATAATTTGAGAAGTGAAAGAACATTCAAAATGAAGTCACTTTGCTATAGCCTCTACGGGACCTAGGTTAGTTTTTTTTCCCTATTTAGTGATTCTATAGGACTGTGAAGTGCATATGAATGCATTGTTTCTGTCTTTTTCCAATTGAAGGAAAGCACATTCACAAGGTTTTTATCTGAACCAATATACAAATAAAAAGTAAATTTAAATATTTGTATTATGTTACATTTTGTTTACATTTATGATTTTGTCAGCACAGAACTTTTGCTCAACTTATAAAAAGGGAGAAAAGCCAAGATTTTTAACTATGCAGGAGATTATGCTGTTGCCGGAATTACTGACCGAACTAAATGAGGTAGTAGTTATTGCAATGCAAAAAACCCAGCAAATAACCCTCTTCCCTTCTACTAGCTAGAATAATTTTCATTTTATTGCAACTAAAATATCGCTACCAACATCTACAGCTTTCTATACAACACCTTATGCAAATCATCTACAGAGATCTACGTATTTATACATCTAAAAAAAAATCAACTTATCATCAGGACAGTAAAATACCATGTGTGTATACAGTAATGAGAATACAGGAACTGTACCTAGGGAATCTCAGAAACTCAAGCAGAAGCTGGGCTCTTTCTCGGCTTAGGAAAAACAAAGGTGCTTGGAGGTGCAGGATACGGGCTTAGAAAACTGATGAGCCAGTCTGCATGCAGGACTGCCCATGTGGGCAGGTAGCAGGAGGCTGACAAGGCTGGAGCAACTACTGGAAGGGCCCAAACATCTGAGAAACTGGAAAGTAACTTGTTGCAGATGGTCCTAGTGCAGCAAACTGCAGGGGAATAGAAGGGACACAAGTGACAAAGCTGTGGCCTCACCTCCTTACAGCCACATGTCACCACAGGCATGGCGTGGGCACCATCAGGGAAGGCAAGGGCTCAGGTGGGTGAAAAGCCCAACTGCGACTTCTGCCCCATGCTCAGAAGCAGGCTACAGTGCAGGCAGACTGCAGATAAGCAACCTTTGGCAGCCCTGCTAAAACTAGTTCAGATTTATTCAGGAGGCTCAAATCCATTTTTCTGCTATATTGGTTTTCAGCTTTTGACTTTTCCATCCCTAGCTGTCCCAATGTGCAATCGAATACTCCATTTGCATATATACCCTATTCAATTAAAATGCAAACAGCCCCCCCACATACATAATTGGTCATTTCTGTGTTCAGCTATCTGGCTGACATCAGGCGCACAACAGGACAGCACTCGTACACATGCAGATCCGATAAGATATTTCTTTAAGGCTGCTGTTTTCAAAGTCATTGCAATTGCTTCAGCTGGGCAAGCAGAAACACCAGCCACCACGCCATGGAGGACAGCAAGCTCCAAACATGCCCTAACTCCTGTTGACCTTGTCAAACAACAGAAGAGCAGAATACAACCAGGGAGAAGAAAACCCCCACAAGACCTATTGCTGTGCTTACTTTTAAAGAAACGAAATGGTAAGATAGGATCCTTACAAGAAAGGACCAACTAACGAGAGCTGGTGTCCCCCTCCCTTATCAGTCACCAGGGCCCCGCCCGAGATGGGCGGGAAAGCGTGAGGAGCGGCTGGGGCTCAAGCCGTCCGTCCGCCCGCCATTTTGGGAAGCGTGGCTTCGGCGAGCCCGAGGGAAATACCTGGAAGGGTGAAGTTCCTCTGTTTGGCGCTGGGCTGTGTCGAGCTGTGCTCCCAGCAGCTCTCTCGGGAAGCTACTTTGCCAGTCGCAGTGAGAGGGAAAGGTCGCCGCCCCTGCCATGCCCGCCTCGGGTGAAGAGCCGTCCTCACGGCTGCTTGCCGGGAGAGGGAGGGGCCGCTCGCCGCTC
>NW_008795037.1:1255104-1264433 GCF_000699145.1 Aptenodytes forsteri
CGGCCCGCCTGGGGGAGGAGGGAGGGGCCGCTCTGCCGGTCGCTCCCGCCTGAGGGCAGGGAGAGGGGCCACCCGCGCGCCCGCTCTGTGCGCGCCCCTCAGGGGAGGGGAGGCGAGCGGTCCCTGCGGCTGTCCTAAGGAAGTGGTATGAAAAGCTCTCGCTTTCTTGCGGGTGCCTCTTTGTGTCGGCTGCCATATATTCACTCTTTTTTTCGGGGCTGCCGTCCCTTTTTAGGCGCTGCTTTGGGAAAAGTTTGAGAGGAGAACATACTTATCTCAGTAACTATGAGGCGAGAGAGCAGGAACAACCCTGCGGTTTGGGGTGGCCTTACTTCAGCCTCCTTTTTTAGGAACTCCTGGTCTAGAAGAGGATGAGGAGTCACTGAAGGCCTCCTGAGGAGTAATTCCTGTTTCTTCCCACTCGGCTGAGGAAGCACCCTGAGGAGAGGGAAGGCAAAGGATGGAGGCGGGTGCTGAGCAGGTGAAGAAGGGGACAGTCCTGGTGCGCAGGCTGAGGGGCTGCCTGTGTTTGGGGAGGAGGAGGAAGAAAGTATCACAGGGTTGCGAGGCCCCACATGACGTTTATTGAGAGTGTTAGGGATTGGGGACCTGTGATACATATAGGGTGGGGAAAGTAGAAATTTTAAAAGATAAAATATATGCATATGGTTTATGTGGACATAAATAAGTAAAACAAAAGAAGAAAATGTAGGAACACTGATGGTTTACAACAGATAATCTAAGATGCTCTAATTCAACAAAAAAGGAGTTAATGTTTGTGTTTGCCACTTTGTAGACTTCGGGAAAGCATTTAGCATATTTCATTCAAAGGATATAAACATCTAACTAAAAGTATTTGAGTTATTTAACTTGAATATCAATTTCAGTGATGTTCTTCGTCAGCGTAACTTTTTTCAAAATCAGTTATTACACCTTCAGACTGTGTTACCAGGCTGTAATTGCCAAAGCTTTTTGTGAATGCTTACAACAGATTTTACTAAACTAAAAATGTCTATATAGGTCTTTAATATCAGCTGCCATGTATATAACATTCATTATTGTGACAGATAGAATAATGTGGAGATCACAAAACTGCAAAGCAGTAGAAGAGAGCAAATTGGAAACAATTACATTAGATTATTCAGGATTGTATTCAAACCATAGTAAGGGTGACTCTAATATGTTGTAATTTTGGATCAAGAATGGGCTAGCTTGATCTCCTTAATAGTTTTAATGATCTATAAAAGTCTATAATTTAAACCATTTAAATTTACTTGAGCATGTTATCATTCAACAGCAGAGGAATTATGCTAATAGGATTATTGTTATATTAAAAATGGTGCTAATTTGAGGCTTCTAAGAATACAGATGTACAGCTAAATGTTGCATTCTCATTAGTCATGCAGTAGAACGTGACATAAAGTAGGTATTTTGTCATTGTTAGAAACAAAATGGCTTGAGTGAACAATAGTTTGCACATCTTTTCATTAGGGGAGGGGACATACTTGTCAGCAAAACAAAGTGGCTCATAGGAAAATATTAGTGAATAAAAGTAAGAAGGGAAAGCTGTTGCCCATGGAAGGAAAAGTGGGGAAAAACGTGACTCTCAGCTGTATTGTTATTTGCTGGAAACAAAAAACGTAATGCCATATAGAAAAGCCTGGTTTTAATGGGTTACCACCACTGGTGCAGAAATAATGTAAGCAAACTCTTTGTCATCTCAAAGATGAATTGATTGATTTCCAACTCCAAAAAATAACATGATTGTGTTTGAAGGAATAAGAAAGAAACTGCAGCTATTAGGTCTATAATGAAAAAGGTCCTGGAGATCTGCTGCAGAAACCAGTAACTTGAAATGGCATGACCACATTTGTTCACTGATACCTGGGAAATAGCTTATTCTTTCAGGGGTCATTTAAAAAAAAGTATTTTGCTTTGTGGGGCATATTTTAGTATCAGGAAATGAGCCACAAAGTAGTGTTCATTTTGTGTTCATCAGTATTCTAGCAGAAACTTTCATAAATCTGTTTTGATTTATAAAGTGATAGAACAGTTTGAGAAATGCGTACGCACTAAATATTTTCACAAAATTGTAACCAAGCTAAGCAGATTTTACATTAGTTCTGTTCCAGGCTCCTGATACTTAGTGTTTATCCTTGAATAAGCAACCTATTTTAATGAACTCTCACCGCACCAACATTCGCATTGTTTTTCAAGAATGAGTTGAAGGGTGTGCTCGTGTAGCCACTACATCCTGTCCTCATCTGTCCTGTCGCTGGGCAAGCATGCCCGAGAATTAGGGTATCCACAGAGTTGACTTGGAATGTCAGTTTTTAACACTTTAAAGTGTTACTTTTAACACTGAATAGCTGGGTTATCTTTGAGGAAATAAGTAAAGGAAGAGAAGATGCAAGTATCCTTTGTTCATGGATAAGTTGTCTGTTTAATTTTCATTAATATTTTGGTGCTGTTTCCTCGATAAAACTTTTTTCCTCGTGATGAAATTTCATATGCACAAATGCCATTTGAAATACTTGATAGCTGGACAAAGGATACTATGATTAATGTTTCGTATTCTAATTTAGCCATGGATAAGTTCTTATTTGTTCTACAATAAGGCGCACCGAGAAAATATGTAATATAATTAAAAAGCACAAAACTGCTTTTGAACTTCTGAAAAAGTGGAAGCATGCTTTTATTTTGTATTTAAGACTGATTTTCTATATGTGCACAGTGAAAGCCTGGATAAATGTAACGTTTGTCATTTTGAAAGCAAATGAGTAATGGAGTAAACTTTGAAAACACTTCATGCATCTGCTGTGCTAAATGATATTTTTACTGTATGGGTACAGCTGTGTTAACTTGCATTTCTTGATGACTCTTCATTTTGGTAGGATGCTGCTGGCCATTAATCCTTGAGCTGCAGTTTTTGTTTTCTATTGCTTTTCCCTCAGGCAGAATTAGTATTCTGGTGGACATTTGAGGATATCACTTTTTGTAGAAGTTCAGATCTGAATTTCCTTGATCGGGAAGACTACTGAGATAAAATTGTTAGTATCCTATGTGAACTACGTGATCTTCCAAAAACCTCCATTAGCTGTCAGCTTCCCTGGATGGAAAATAGTTTTGATGGGGAAGCTCTTGCTTATGGGACTGCACTGTTGTTTTTCTTGTTACTCTTGATTCTAAGAATAAAAGCTGTGTCTCTGTTACTCATGAGATGTCAGGTTTAAATAAGAAAAATGAGGACAAACAGAAAAGAGATGAAATACACTTTTCCGCCTTTTTCATACCAGATCACTTTTTAAATTGGTATTTCAAGACTGTTCTCTTTCCCTTTGGCTGCCATTTTAGATGAATTATCTAGCAGTTGTTGCACAGACATAAATCAGTTCATCGTAATAATGTCAGCTCTTTCATGTGTTTTAGCAAGCTAGTTGCTCTTCCTGGATAGTCTTGAAAGGAACAGAATATACTTTTCAGGTTATTCTAGGAAGGATTTTTTTGTCATTTAATTCAGTACAGTCATTCTTTCATATTTGTTATCTGGACATCTTGAACTTGACAGATTCTCCAAATTTTGTTAGTAGTATACTTGATGACCTTTAAGCTTTGTTGAAGGGTTAGTCTAAACAGATGTCAGCTGTTAACCTCCATTTAGAATCATTCAGGTGCTGGAATTGATTATTTCACTTGTGAATATTGATGGCTTTCTCCTTGACAGTTGGGATGGATAAGATCTCCTTCACTTAAATAGTTCAAATAAAATTCCTTGGCTATCTTACTGGTAAATCTATCTCACTGGTAAATATGAGAGAACTATGCTTTAAAATCTAGAAACTTCATATTTTCTATACAATAAATTAAAATATACAACCCTTCACCTCCAAATTACTGAAATATCATTGTTAATTTGAACTAATTTTTATAATATGACTGTAGTTAAACTATGCATAACTCAAAACTGTTGCACTTACAGATAGCATATGCTCCAGTTTATGGGACTGTTGTTATCTTTGAGGTTATGGGGTCAGCTTGCACCTAGGAGCTCATTTTAGATTAATTTACTCAAAATGTTTTGTTGTTTCCTTGTGATCTGGCTTAAATAGCTTGTGAGTTTTAATTGAGGATCTCTTTGTTTTGGTGTATGTTTCTAAAACCGAATAAATACTTGTATTATTTTAACTATTCTAGGAGTGATGTTGCTGCTGGGGTGAAATAAAATGGTGCTGCATACCTTTTTATTATTGTTATTCTGTTCCAAAATGATTTTTCGAGTGGGTGCAGTTTTTCGTTTAATGCACGTCCTACTGTGTCCTCCTGTTTAATCTAGGAAATTTATGAGATGTGAGAAAGAATAAAGATCCTTGCCAAGACATTTGTGCTGAGATCTGTACTGGTAGCAGCACCCTTGTCTTATGATCCAGCTAATCTACGTGAACCTATTGCTCAATAGTGACCCAGTGCTGTTGATCTTGCTATTGAATTCAGCCTGTTTCAAAATCTTCAGAGACAGTTTCCTTTCTGAAAACCATCCTGGTTTACCACTTACGTTTAGTATCTAAAGAAGAAAAATTAATGCAAATTTAGTAACTTTGCATGTTATTTTGTATAGCTAAGACTTGGAAATATCATCTGCAGGAGAAGGCTTATTTTGCTCATCTCTTGGTAAAGATGAGTGTTACTATTCTCTGTGTGTGAGGCACTGTGACAGCACATTAAAATAATGCAATTCATTCAGTATCAAGTAGGTTTCTGTTTCAAGTTCATTAAAGTATAGATCATTTAAAGTACATAGTGTTTAGGATATGTAGTGATACCTATTAAAAAAAATATTTCAGACATAGCTATGTTATAGCTAATTTATTTCCCAGAGGACTTTTTTCAATAGGGATAACTGTTTTGTGTGTGCTTACATGTATGTGTAGCTAAATAACACAGTGCAACAGTTTTGCTAGCGTAACTATACGCTAGTATAGTTACAGGACAGTCTTGTCCTGTTATATTTTAATCTCATGTGATGCATAATATCCTTAAATCTGAAATTTTTATCTCTAACAGTCACTGTATGAATATACTGCATCACTATTAATGTATTATACTAATTATTATCTCCCATATTGGGGAAAATTATTTTTATGGAAGGCAGAAAATGTTTTTAACCCTTGTACTAATCCTTTTCTTTAGAATTACCTTTAACTGTACGGTCGGTTTACATCTATTATATAGTTCTTGATTCCTGCAGGGTAATGAGTAGTCCCACTTGATTTCAATTGTATGCTGAGAATGGCTAACATCTGCTAGGCATGAACATGGTGCAAAGATCCCAAGTGACAGTAAAACTGCAATTACTTTTTATGAATTTATCAGAAATAGTTTTAAATTGTAGTATATGCTAATACGACAAAGATGAATTCTTGTGACTTTGGAGTTCTGTTGGAGAAGTTATTTTCCTCTATGGCTTAGCAACAATATTGGGAAATTCTGTTTGGCCTTCACTAAAGAAAAAGGTTTTAGACTCTGTAATCCCAAATTGCGTTAAGATGTGAACCTTTTGACTCTAGGAAAGCTTGTTTTACAGCAAGTTTGTCAAAGGAGATTTTTATTTTGCAAAATAAAAATCAGATCTGGGCATCCTGTTTTGCCATGAGATCTGGGAATAGTTATTCAAACAATTACCCTGTTGATAAACAATTTTCTGTCTGATGGCTGAGCTGTCTTTAGATAATGGGGACTGTGGGATTCCATTCTTTCAGGCTCCCTGTTGCAGTTCAGCGAAATACAAAGATGCTGTCTTGCATGTTTTTTGCATAGAAATTTCATTAAGTAGTGAATGAATGCCCTGACTCTACCTGTTTGAAGTAATAATCTTGCTTTTCAAATTTATTATAGCTTATGCCAGTCTCATATTTAACAATTTAATCAATAAACTCATGCAGCACTTTGATGTAAACAAGATGACCTCATTATTCAATAGCTTTTCCCCCCCCACATTTTGACAAATGAAAGGCATATTTATATTGCTTTCCTATTTACATATGCGTATTTCCTACCTTTTCTTTCCAATTTCAGGCATTCAACAGGTAAAACAGACATTTAGAACTGTAAAACCAAGGCCTGGGCCTACAGTTCCTAGCCTCACCTGGTTCTTGCCTGCTTTATTCTTCTCACTTTGATGCAAGCAATCCTGTCAAGTAACTTCAATCCTGATCTAAGTTTTATTTTGTAACTCACTTTAATCAATATGATGGAACAATGCAAACAAATCGGGGAAACCATGAGGGTAGATTCAGTCTTTTTTTTTAAATGTCAGAATGCTTTTTCTGCGGTTTCTAGCCTCACCTGGTTCTTGCCTGCTTTATTCTTCTCACTTTGATGCAAGCAATCCTGTCAAGTAACTTCAATCCTGATCTAAGTTTTATTTTGTAACTCACTTTAATCAATATGATGGAACAATGCAAACAAATCGGGGAAACCATGAGGGTAGATTCAGTCTTTTTTTTTAAATGTCAGAATGCTTTTTCTGCCTAAACATTTAATGGGTATTACATAGACCTGAGGCTATTCTGATTTTTTTTTTTTCCCAAGTTTTTAATTTGTCCTCCAAATAAGAGTCTAACTAGTATTTCACAAATGGATAAATACAGTAGAATACTGCATCTTGGCCAAAACTTATTGCTTGCTTCAGTCTTCAGTGGCTTTAAATATATTTGGAAAAATCTGGATGTAATCAAGCTGCATGTAAAATGTCAGTTCTCCATGGAAAAAAAGAAAATTGCTTTAACTCTGACTAACAATGTTTATCTTGCAGAATTCTAAGGACACTGGTCAGTCCTCAACAGTGAGTGGGGTACCCAATACTCCCTGTACCAGATAAAAAGGTGGAATAAGTGTGTGAGATGCACAGTAGGCATGGAGTTATAGCTAACATCTGCATGAAATCAGAATTTAAAACTGTTACTTGTGCAGAAGGCTATTTTGGATACTGTGAATGGAAAATCAATTCACTGAAAAGCAAATCTTAGTGTCACATGAACGACTACTGATTGATAGCATTTCAAGTACAGTTCAGAAAGTAAGGACTCCAAACTGAGATAGTTCTCAGTCTCTATTGAATCCTGTGATGCAGCTTGAGTCTTCAGACAGTGGGTAATTTGACAAGCTCTGAAAACTGTAGTGTCTAGCGTAGATAGAATGAATTGAAAGTGTCAACCTTAATTATGATTTTTCTTGCTTTTGTGAATATAATTTTTGTAGTTTAATGTGATCACTGCTACTCTTACATCTGTAGTGGTAACTGTATAGATTAGACAGACGTAAGTACTGAGGAAAAGGGCATTTAGCTCAATTTATAATTGTCTTATTCAAGTTTCTTTTTTTTGAAGGCATTCTGTCAGAACAGCTAGAAAGCTGAACAAAGAATGCATCTGAGCTGAATTGATGTAGTGTGCATGTTGATTACAATTAGAAAACTTTGTGGCTAGCATATATTAATTGGAACTTCTGGTGAAAATTATTTAATGTGAACCATTTTTGTCAGTAACAGTATACTTGAATTCTGTTGAGCTGTCTCCTTGATGTACAATGACTGGCATTCTTATTGTTTTAGCCATATGGAGCACATTATCCTGAGAGGATAAAGTGCTTTTAGTATGTTTGGTTTGTATTGTCTTTTTGTGAATTGTTTGTGTTGTTTTTTTTTTTGTGGAAGTAGACCTTCTAATCACTTTGTTGCAACTACTTTTTCATTTACAGCCTTTATTGTTTGAGAATTTGCACAGGGAGTTAATGGAATAGTATATTTAATGCCTGGCAGTAAAGCTGAAGTCTGAATTGTCAAAGATGAAGATTTTAATGTCAGGGTGACTGCCAAAACAGGATTACTGAGAAGCTGAATGGTCTGGCTTGGTGTCCAAAACAAGCTTCTACAAACACAGCTATGGCATCTGAGGTATAATTTGTGCCTAACATAACTGTGCTGACAAAAGCTGCTTGCTCTACACCTGTGCTACCAAAAATAGGGTTGTGATGATGTGGCTAATTACAGCTCTCTCATATATGTGATAAATGATTGTCATACAGATCAAGATGAGATATTATAATGCGAGCAAGGCCCAAGAATTTGAATACCAGAAACCATATTATTAACTATCTTATTTTAATAGCTTTGAAATATGTTCTTGTTTTTTTTGATACTGAGGTATATGTGGTTTAGGTATTTCTACTATTCCATGTAGTAGTACTACTGCAGTAACAAAAAGGGGAGAAAAAAATTGTAGATGGGACCAGATTGCCTCTATTTTGGCTTGATATTGATCATTGATGGTGATGCAAGTTCTGTATAACTCTTGTGATGCTCTGTGTAAAGCCAGATTAAGATGGTGTTATGGCTACTGTTCTGTCTTCTGCTTTCATTAGAATTAATTTTTAAAGATAATTTAAAATAATTTTAAGTACGTTATTAGAGGGAACTTGTGAATCCAAGAAAATGTTACCATTCTAACCCAGCAAATAGTCAAATTAGAATCTTGACTATGTAAATTGCAGATGTAGTAGTATTTTAGCTCCTTATACTTGAAGTGTTAGAGAAGATAAGATCCTGGTTCTTGCCTTAACTGTTTATGCCTGAGCCTTAGGGTTTCCAGGTTGTGGAGGAGACGTATAATTTATTATTGTTTATTATCTACATCCTCTAACCTCCATGACAATGATATAGTGAGGATGATCAGGTAATTTGAGAAACAGGTCTAGTTTTCTAGAACAGAGTTCTTGCCTCCTAGAATGGCTCTTTGCTGCTGTGGTCAGCAAGCATACTTCAAATAGGTCTAAGGCAGTTTCACATTATACCTCCAAAGTGATCTTGTGACAGATTCATTTTCCCATGGTATCTCATCTAAACTCTACTCAGGTCATCCCTGATCATGAAAATTATTCAGAACCTTGGAGCTTGTCAGCACAGATAATTCAGTGCGCTAAACTAGAATATGAAATGCAACATCCTAGTTATTCTGCCAGCTATCTTTGCCGCATACTTTCAGTCTGCAGCAAGGAATCTTGCAGGTAGGCGTTCTTGGGTGTACTAGGAGAATGTATGTGGGATTGGTACGGAGTGGCTTGTGTGCTGTCAAGGCATGCAATAGTTCACAGGAGTGACTGTTCCACGTTATTCCAGTAAATAGCAAGGACATTATCAATAAAAAGTCTTGACTTACTGAGTTAGCATATTTCACAATTGATATTAACCTCACTAAAATGTAATATTTTACAGAAGAATACACTGATCCTTAAAAAGAAAAGGGGGGGGGAAAGAAACATAGGCCTTTTTGTGG
>NW_008795037.1:1264539-1307915 GCF_000699145.1 Aptenodytes forsteri
AATGGTATTGAACCCTGGAAATCAGAATCTGTATTTTAGACACAAACTGCATACAAACAGGATAAGAGAAGAAAGCAACCCTTACTTTACAACACATGCTCAATTAAAAATGTCAGAAAAGACACAGTCTTTTAAGAGTTTTTATAAAATAATTTGCTTTTAATATGTATAATTATTAAAAAATAGTACATAAGCCTTAAGTCTTTGAGAAATATTTTTTCCAAGCATGATTCCAGGAAAAATTTTAATATGAAGATGGTACTTAATAGAATTATCAATTCCAATGATAAATGCTCATTTAAAACACAACTCCTTGTGCATTTAATATGCGGAAAAACTTTTATTCTTTTTGATTGAAAAATCAGATCTAAACAAGCAGTTTCTAGTATAGTTATCTCTTTCCTGTAAGCAAATTTCTATATACATATAAATTCTCCAGAACTTGTATACAGCTGCACTGCAGATGAAAGGCTTTTTTGGGGGGAAAATGTTTGCTTTTTAAAGTTGCTCTTTCTACAATATTAAAGTAAGCTTGACTATTGATTGCTTTAGATTAATGAACGTGTTCAGTTTATATTCATTATAGTACAAAACCAAAAAAGGTTAATCCAGTGGCTGAGCATGCTATATGGGTTTGAGTCAGTTTCCTAGTTCAGTCTTGTCATAGAGCTCTCAATTTGTCTTGTTCCAGGTGAGATTTTTGGTCTGTTAGATATTCTAACCGCATTTTCTTGTGTAACATACACCTTTAGCCTACAACTTCTAATAATTACAGCATCACTAACCTTGTAAAGGAGGTAAAAAGGCCAATAGTGTCATGTTTTTGAAGAAGACACTTGAAAGCTGCCTCTCAAACTTATATGATGGCACTGCTTTTGCATGGCCAGATATAGCATAGGACAAGAGAACTAAAAAAGTGTTTCTTTTCTGAAATATAGAAATGTTAGAAACTGAACTACCAGACTCTGCCTCACTGTCTTCTGCATTACCTATTTCACTGCAACATCCACTTACAATACACTACCAAGACAAACTCCTGTCTGTAAGTGCAAGATCTTGTTTCTACTGAGATTGGCAGGTGAATCTACCACTGACCTTAGGTGACAATTTACTGTCTTTTAACCTACTATTTACAAGTTAAAATGATGAGGATTTGAGAACCTGATGAGCATTCTGAACAGTGAAAACTAACGGTAGGCTAAGCATATCTTTAGAAATAACATGTAAGTTTTTGAGAAAAGAACAGTCAAAATATCTTGAGTCATTCCAGGCTCTGTCAACATATCCTTTTAATCTGCGCTGGAGTGGAATCGAGTCACAGATTGCATCGACAACCTGGAAACTTAGAGAACAATTTGAACTGATGTATCCAATGTGTGCATGACATAAAAAATTTTAAGAAAGAGGTCTTGATCTTGAGGGTATGAAAGACTGGCAGCAGTGCGGAGATAAGGTTTGTATAGAATAACTAGACTATAATTTGACACCTGATAGAAGAGTATAAAATTGAAGAATGACTGGAAAGCAATTTTTTAGAGTAAGATAATTTGACAGAACGATTGGGAAAAGTGGATCTGTTAGGTGTTAATATATAAACTCTGAGTAGTAGGCCACCCTCAGTACAAAACACTCTATACTTCTGAAACAGGTTTGTTGAAGGTGAGTAAGCCTAGAGACTAAATGCTGTTAAACTGCTGTGTCACTTTACTGATACATTTTTAATTTTAGCCCAAGTTAAACAGTACTACTGCTTGTATCGTCAGGTTTTTAGTGAGCTGAGTTGTCTTTGAAAATCTTATTACTTTCTTATAGTCATACTTTAAAGTAGCTGAACTGTAGCATATTGTGATGGAAACAAACTTAATGGTGGTTCTTTTTGTCATTGACTTTCCTAGGCTTGCTGGTAAAGAGACTATGTTGTTCAGCTCATGAAGCATCCATGGGTTAGTAGAGCTTAGGTAATCTGCAGATTGCTCTGAGCTGTGTAGAAGGACAGACTGACAATATAAGGAAGGATCAGGGAGATAATACTGAAGCCTAAATAAACGTTGTGTAGAAAGGATGTATCACGAATTTTGCAGTTCTAGTTTGGAGAAAGGTAAGGGGTTTCATTCCTGGTTGTGGGGGAATTTGTATTTCCCATGTCTGTATAGGACCAAACATCTGACTGCATGCTAGTTAAAGGTATTGACCCTTTTTTCTTATCAAAATTAATATAAGTAACACTTATATTTAAAGAGATTTAAAGTTTGAAATAATATTTGTTTAAAATAATACAACTTATGAGTATTTGTGTAGATTTTTAGACTCGTTTTGTTGCTGTTTTTCCAGAGTATTTGCTACTTAATTTTTACTATGTGCCTGGCTATTCTGTTTTTTTATTCTCTGTACAGATTGCCAAACTTGCCTAAATGTGAACAGTGCTAGAGAAATCATTTTAAGGGGAGTACTTAAAGTAAAAGAGACTGAAGATATAAATCCTACAAATTTTTAGACTCTTAAAATGTTTTCCTGTTATCCACTAAGGCTTGCCATGTAGGTGGGAACCTTCCTTTGAAGTACTTGTGTTCCTTTCTGACTGAGGGAATTGATCCAGATTTCTTAGTTGTCTAGCTAACATAGTAGAAATTGGTCAAAAGAAAATTGAATGCCAAGTGCTGTAGTTGTATATGTGTAGGTAAGTAGGCATGGTTGAGTGGGCTATTCTTTGTACAATTAATTTCACTCAATGAAGAGAGAGCTCAGTTGTTCTTTCATCTATACTCTGATTAAGGCATAAAAGCCCGTGGTTTTATCTATGAGTGTTCCAAATGATGTGTTTTAGAAAATTATGATGCAGCAGGCAGAGTTGAACAGAAGGGCTGTTACACTGAGCCAGTGTGTTCAAAGCATATTTTTTTCCCCACTTTCTCATCTGAGCCTCTGTATCTTTAAAGAGATATTAGGTATTAATTATTGGAGAATCGAAGTCTAAACTCAGCCTGTCATCAAGAGGCTTTGACAATTACATCAACTTTGACAATGAAATCTTAGTTGGATCTTCCCCATTTTTTGCTCTCCTCAAGTCCTCTGTACCATATACTCTCACATACACAATTAATACAGGAAAAAATGTAACAGCAGAAAAGGTTCTTCCTCCAAATCGCTGCTCCTTTGTAGCGCTGAACAGAAATGAAGTTTTGTGGTAAGAGCTTCTTGAAGTGGAAGCTGGTAGTGCAAAAGGGAAAAATAGGATTTATAGAAAGACCAGAAGCAATAGTTTGGCAAAAAAGATAAGCATTTGGGTGCATACGAGAGAGAGAGTCTGAAAATATGGAAGAGAAGCTGGTGAGACTAGAAGACGAAATAACAGAGAGGGGAAGAAAGCCTTTAGAGCTATTTAATGCGAAAATACTTGGAATAAAGACTAATAGGAAAAAGTTGGTTGTATCAGTAGCTGTGTTCTAAAACCATTAATTGCACTGCTTAGCTGGGGAGGGAAGGAAATGGACTGAATTCATTGTCTTAATGATAAACTTAGCAGATGGGCAAAATGAATACATAATAAATTGTGCTTTATTTCTTACATAGAAAGCAATTTCATGAAATATAACAATGTTCTGCATTTTCTCCATCTGTTTCTACAAAAATAAATTTTTCTTCTGTTTTTCTCACTCCTCCTTCAAAACATTATTTGATTTAAATATCATCTAAACTTGAAGGAAATGGTCCTTTCCATAAGAGGTCTCAATCAAAGCCTTGTCATCAAAGGAAAGACGTGCCAGTATGGGATTGTACCTCAAAGGTTTATACAGATAAAGTTGCAGAATTTTGAATTGTCAAAACATAGTATATAATTTGTTAACGCATTTGTGTTTGCCTGGTTTGAGTTTCATTTAGGAGAGTAAGCTTTGGTGTCATAGGTGATCTTTCTCAAAAATAATGTATTTTCTAAAGCACATGCAGCAGGGTTTGTAGCTTTATTCACACAACTACATTTTTGATGTAATTGATGAGTCATTTGTAGGAGCACACCTGGTGTCTGGTAAATGTTCATAGAAATAAAGTTTTCCTTTGTGCTATATTTACATGTTGAAGTATAGCAGTACAATTCATCTGCAGGTGTTTATAAAAAAAGCTATATAATTTATCTTGAGATCATACTTGGTTTCCTTTTACATCTGCCTCTTTATAGAACTCTTCATTTAGCCCATCCTTCCACACTAATTTGGTATCAAAAAAACCCTGGTTCAGACCTTAGGTGAATTGATAGTATTATTATGTGTAATTAATATTCTGCTGCTGCACTTTTTATTTTTGTTTAATTACAACCATACCTGGAGGCATGTTCAGAATCTGGTTTGTTCTTTGATTGCCCCAGGTATGCATGTTTTTTGCTAAAAGTCACTGGAAATGTCCATAAAATCTTTTGTAAGCAGCTCACAATGAGGACAGGCTAGGTGAGATTTATGCAAATGATGTATGAAATTCAAGTAGCTGACTGCATGAATTATCATACCAAACCCTAGCTGTGGTCCTAATCCCAGTTTTCTGCAGTGGCTAACATTGGGTTCACCAGCAGTGAAAGGCACAGAAGCCATTCACTCAACATGTGTGAGAGAATCCTTGTCAGGGTTATATGAAAGACTTGTGAAAGCAAGTTACACAGTTTCTTAAAAGTTTTTAAAATTAATATGATCTTAGTTGTAAAGGGTTGTTAACCTAAAGAAAAAAGTATCGTTAAAAAAGTTATATTTCTCAGAATTTTGCAAAGGTATCACTAATTGAAAATACTATGCCTGTAAGAACTGGAAAATCGTTTAAAATATGGATGAAGTTTAGCCATGCAGATAACTTCATTAAATGCAAAACCTTTTACAGTATCTGTTAGCACTTATATAAGTGCTCTATATTCTGTCCTCGCAGATTTAGATTTTTTGCATCAGTTTCATACCATGTATCCAAAAAAAAGACTCCTGGTTGTTCTATGAATCGTGAATGTGTCTTAACATTTTATGGATATGACTGCATTATGTTATAATGGAAACTGTTTCATAACTACTGTGGTGGTCTTCCCCCCCACCCCCCTTTTTTTTTTTTTTTTTGCAAACTTGACTCTTTCCCCACTCTTCTGCCTCTGAGCCACTCCTTGCCTTGTGCAACCTCTTTTTCCTTTTCCTTGGCTCAGAAGAGCCGGCAGCAGCTCAGTTCCTCCAGACAGGGAACTGGAAGCCACCTGCAATTACAAGCTGCAAGTGCAGCTACTCCCCAGCTTCTACCAGACAGAGCAGATGAAGCCAATTAACAACAATCTGCTCTTTCCTGATCTATTTAAACACTTTGTGAACTCCTTTAAACTTTCCCACAGCTCTGCTAGAGGATACAACCCACTTCGACAAATACAAGCCTGAGGCAATAACTTGCTGCTTTTCACAGGTATAGATACTGGTCTTAATTTCTTGCTATAGTTTATAAATCTAGGACCAATGTTTTTTTTCTTTTTTATTTTTAATTTATTGTGAACAAGAGTAATGCAACACAGTAATCCAAAAAGCATCCTATGCAAAACATCTATTAAGAACTATACTGTGTGATTCTGAATGGGTTTTGTGCTTAGGTACATCTAACTTTTAATAAAGAATCCTTAATGGCATATATTCAGCCTTGCAATTTAAGAGGCTTAAGAAAATTTAGGTGCACGGTATTCCTATATGGAAGGAAATACCATCATCTCCATTTTACAGAGAGCAAAGCAGATAAATAATTTTTCCAAGATTATTCAAGGATGGTTTCACAAGTTTTAGAATTATGCTGTTGCTACTAGGTTACTTTTCTAATTAATCATACTGGGGTGAGATTGCTCAAGTTACATGAAGTATTTTGAACCTGAAATTCAGTAGCATCTGTCAACTGAGGAAAATACCGTAACTTTTGTCAAAATCAATATTGTAGTTGTAGCTTCTTTAACACTTGGACCATATTTCTACAAGTGTGTCTATAAAGTGAGGCCTACTAATACACTGAGACATACCAATGATTTCAGTAGGACTCATCAGCTGCTAGTTAGACTTCTGAGCTGGTCCTCCTCAGGATACCTAATGCAGCCTAGGAAAGCTTCTAGGTTCTCCATGCTTTGAGATATAGCAGGAATCTTGCAAACACTCAGGGGCCTTAATGTATGAATGAACAAGCTTCTCTTACAGTTTCATTGCTATATACCATTTAATAGCACAGTTCAGATGTGTACAGTAGAAGTCGAAACTGTATGATGAAGGAAGTGGAAGATCATGAGAGCAGCAAGAAGCACAGCAGTAACAGATTTTGTGCTTGTAAAAGAAGCGAGATAAAAAACCCAGGAAAAAAATTAGTTTAGGGAGGTAGGTTTCATACCACAAGTGGAGGGAAGAGCCTTACTGAAAAGTTGTAAGTGCAGTGACCCCAAACAGCTAAGAACTGCCTAGTACCCATCATTGCTTACAAAAGATTTTGTCATTGCTTTGTTATTCTTCCAAAAGAAGTGCAAAGCACTCTGAGAGATTGGGTGTTCAGATTCACACATTCCTTACCTGTCTCCTGCAAGTATATACAGCTGCTTCCCTCCCTCTTCAGATTCCCTTTACTGTGTACTGCTGATTGCAAAGGAAGGTTTAACTGCCAGAGTCATATTGCAACACATGTAACATTTTACTTCAGTGACAGATTCAACCATCCTTTTACTGCAAGTTTGATTTATATGGATTTAACTTATAGGAATCTAGTCCAAAAACCTGCTTTTTGGAAAGAAAAAGCCTTAAAAGGTCACTTGACAAAAACTTCCTGTTCAAAGCATTGATGATTAAAAGTATTTAAACTTGGCCAGAAATGGAGATGTATGAGGAACATATTTTATAACAGAAAAATGGAGATATATATATTTTTCCTGAATTAAATGAAAATTTGCATGTTGTCTTTCTCCAGTTCTTCTATTGAATTAACTTCAGTGAATTTGTAATGAGGTCAGAGGTTTGGCTGGTGCTTTATTAAGCATAGAACATGGCCCTGCCTCGTGGAATTCAAGAATTGTAAAAATCTAATATGGTAAGTCTATTTAATGTTTTAGTTCTATTTTAATAATAAGGCCATAAGGAACCCAGAACTAAAATCAGACCTCACATTGTGGTTAATTGTGTGGTAAATCAAAGGAGAAGGTGAAAAATGACCTTCACTGAGTGTGCTTTGCTTTCCCTGTGGGAAAGATGGGAATCAAATGATGATTTATTTTTTTCCCTTCCTTCTAAGTGGAAAGAACAACATTCATGCAGAGAAGAGGTGTTTTTTTGTTGCTTCTGAGAAGTAATTGTGCTTTCTTGTAGAAGTACACTTTAGATTGGAATGTTTTATACTAGACGAGGCTTTTTGTTCCAGATTGGGCAGTTTTATATAGAGGATGAGGATCGCCCAACAACTGGGGAACCAGTTTGGTAGCTTTCCCCAAGTACCCAAAAGTGATCATTGTGTCTTCATTGCTCATGGAGAAGAGGGGAAGGAAGAAGAAGGGAAGAACAGAACTATAATATTTGTATTTGTTTGGTTAATTTTTATTTTTGTCATTGATCTGGGAAGTAAAACAGCCCCCAAGATACTGTGGGGCCACAGTATACCCTGTATTCCAATATGATCTAGTGCAGTGGATATTTTAAGTAGTGCAAGATAGCCCAGGTTTTCTTGTTTTTTTAATCATAATTAAAAACAATATGAATTTCATCTGACTTCTAATCCATTTTCACTCTTGGTAATATTTACAGTACTGGGGCATCAGTATAACACTGATAATGATCATAGGTCACAGGACAGTGTGGAGAAAGCAAAATACTCAAGATAATTGGACTGTCTATTCACCTCCATATATAATTCTGTTTGGCTTAACTTCTGTTTGCACTTCATGTGAGAGGCTGTCGGGGTCACCACTGGGTTGCACATCACTCTGCTCCATTGTTTTTCAGACTATAGAATTGATAACCATTTCTGGATTTGGATATCATTGTCGATTTCCTAATAGCTGGCTCTTCATGTGATGATCACACGCACTAGCTGCTTATTCAGAAATTCCATATTCAGCTTGAACTGATTGATACATTGATAACCTGAAAAGTTAATGAGATAAGTTTACTTCGCTCTATTCAGTTGTAATTCTTAAAATGCAGAGTATATATTTTGTACAGCTGTGTTTGTAAGAACTGTATGAGCAAGCAATATCATACTTCTATTCATTGGGGTTTTGGTGCATAACAGCTCCATTTTTATGTCACATCTTATTATTCTTCATTAGTATCATGTCAGTAGCAGCCAAATGGGTGGAAACAGTGCTAATAAAACTTCATTATCAGTTACTACAAACCAAGGAAATGGTGCTGTCAAATGGATTCACAATGATTATAGCTGCAGGCTGTTGTGGTCAGTCACATGAGGAGGTCTGTCCAGGCCAGAAATGATCACGTGACAGAGAAAAACATATTCCACAAAAGAGCAAGACTAGTGATGGTGGTTGTTCTCACTATTTCAGTATAACATCTTGAGAAGCCTTACTGCAGGATTTTGATGATCCAAACAAGAGCCTGCCTGTGTGACTACAGAGGTTCCTTAGGACTCCTCCAAAAAGTGGAGTGTCAGTCAGAAGGATGTGGCCCTGGAGCTTTGTTTTCTTTTGTTTTCTTTGATTTACAGTATCTTAGACATAGATATGTATTTCAGTTTTCAGTTTTATGTTGCTTGTTACATGGTCTTAAAGAGAGAAGCTGTGAGCCAGGCTGTCTATTAAGGATAGTCCTCTGGGGAACATGCTTAGAAAGGTAGCATGGTTGAAGTGTCTTCTCAAACAGTAATTTTTGAAGCCTCATAGGCATGGGATTGGGATGTAGGCATTGCTGGCTGTGCGTACACACGTGAAGCTCAGTCAAAGCTTTGAAACAGTAATCAGGATCTTAAAAAGTCCCTGTCCATTGCTTTAGCCACAAGATAAAACTTTGTCTGTTATTTCATCTTTATCTTATGTCAAATATTTGCAGTAATAAAAGTTTACAGAAAAATCAAATAGCCTAAAGTTATTAATTCCTTTAGCAAAAGTATAGTGTAAATATATATTATGTAATTTTTTGGAAAAAAATAAGTAAAAAAATTTGACACTAGAAATTTAAAAGGCCCAACTAAATTCTTCTGATCTGTTCTACTAGTGAATAATTGTTTAATGTTACTGTGTATTCTCTATTGATCTGAGGTTTCTTAAGAAATCAGGCTTTTAAAGTTATTAATTCCTTTAGCAAAAGTATAGTGTAAATATATATTATGTAATTTTTTGGAAAAAAATAAGTAAAAAAATTTGACACTAGAAATTTAAAAGGCCCAACTAAATTCTTCTGATCTGTTCTACTAGTGAATAATTGTTTAATGTTACTGTGTATTCTCTATTGATCTGAGGTTTCTTAAGAAATCAGGCTTTCAGCATTCCTCTCTAGAAAGCCTCTGTATTTTTGTAGATTTCAGGCATGGGAAGATTTGCGAGCCTAACTTTTTATCTCTTCTGATTTATTCCATTCCAGCAAACTGCACCAAATTCTTTTTGCTGTGATTCACGTGTGGTCACACTGGTAATGATCCTTTGAGAACGATAGACTTCAGAAGTCACGATTTGAATATTGTCATTTTTATACTCCTTAAAACTTTATAACTGAATTCTAGCTAAATCAACTTAACATACCTTTTTTCACAAATCTGTGCCTTTCTCTGGATTGTCTATAGTGCATTTTCTTGGCAAAATATTTTCCAGAACTGTGCAGAGCGTTCTAGTTTGATTCCTCACTATGAAAGGTGAGTGTAGGGTAGTATTAAATATGTGTATCATTTAATGAGTGTTTCCTTTCTGCATTTTATTTTCTTTCACCTTTTTTAGAAAGTGCAGTTTAGTTCTGGTGTAAGGAAAATGCAAAATATTACGTACTTTTCAGACTTTCAAGCAAGATTTTTGTTTAAATCAGCATGAATCAGGTTATTAGAAATACCTTGATTCATTCCAGCTGGGTCAACTTTCTTATTCCTAGAAGTACGGACACCTTATTAGAAAAATGTGAATAAGGATTAACTCCTAAGTACTTGATACTTCTAGAGAAGCTAGTAAAAATGAAATGAGCTTCTCTTCAGAAAACAAGATTTCCTTTTATTAGAAAGGAAATACTGCAATATATGTGTGTGTTTTGAGTGCAAGAGAAATACTATATGATGATTTTTCAGAGGTAACCCGTGGAGTACTTTTTCATACCTATGCAGAAAGAAACATGATTGAGTATCCCAGAATGTTATTGAAGTTTTCTGTGCGAGTCTGTTGAAAAAGCTTTATGTTTCTTTATAGGCTGGGTTTGTAATAGGCTGTATTTGAATGTGTTTGTATATATCTGATCTATTTTAAGAAATGATAAAATAAATGCTATACCTGTACTTACTCTGTAAATGAAACAGCTTTTTTGATTTTACTGCTTTTTGTCGGTCAAAAAGGGCAATGTTTCAATGTGCATAGAATGCATCTTATCATGCATGAAATATATCTCATTTACCAACTCTCAAAGGTGTTTTTTTTCCTTGTAGAAAATGAGCGTTTTCATTTTGGTGCACATTACTATCAGAAATTCTAATATCATTCACTGGGTACTTGTTTCTTGAAAGTTGTTTTCAGATGGCCTGTATAGTGTGTTATTTCAGTGAAAAATTCAAGATGCCATGGCACAAAGACAAATGCCACTTACGCAGCTGATGTCAGGTGTTAGAGGTAACTGAAACAAATTCATTTAAACTGCATTGTAACTTGCCTGTCTTCCCATTTCCAAAAGAGCAAAATGCACTGTAAGAGTCAGGTTTTGTTGCTTCAATCTCTCTTGATAATTATTCTAATCAGTGTTGTGATAATTAGATACAGATGGTTTGCAGGTGGGGAATGCCAGGTCTCATCTTTTCAAAATTGCTAAATGTGTCACCTGTTTCACAAAATAAAGAAACTCTGTAGGGCCCTGACCAAAAGCCTGTTGGTATAACTGAAAGATTCCACATGATTTCATGGGCATTTAGAATAGACCATAAATTCCACTGTGTTTTTTTGATAGTAATATCTACTTTGCAGAGCAACTTGTGTAATAGTGGGTATTCGGAACTCTGAAAATACCATCTCAAGGAGAAATGCTGTTCTAGATGAGTTATGTTTATGTAATCTTTCTCTAATTATACCCTTTCTCCTCTGCCGCTCAGTCCTGGGGAAAACCTTTCCCCCTACTCATTCTCATCTTTTCACAAGCTAGTAAATTACTTGGTCCAAAATGCATGAGGGATTACATGAAAATCATCTTCAGCATAGTTTCCCATGGAAATAGTTGTGTATACTATGTATCTTTTAGATACTGAAATCAGTGACTTTATTTTACTAATTGGGTTATTTTGTGTAAAGGTGGTGACAGAATTGCAATGAGAAGATTTCCACTGTCTCGGGGGGGGGGGAAGACAAAGCTATTGTAAGTCCTTACATCATTTCCCAAGACAAAACATTTTGCAGTTTAGTTGTGTTTTGTGCAACGAAAGTGTGTTTAGGTATTTTGTTCATCAGATGTCACTTTATGAACAAGGTGAAGTGTGAGAAAGGGCTGCTATCCAGGAGACGGCTGCATGTCTGATATTCTTGCTTGAAAGAACTTCAGTGATCTAGAAAATTTGAACCCAAGCTTCTATTCAGGGCACTTCTCAGATATACCGGAAGAAGTTTCCTGTTATAAAATGACATTTAAAAAGCTAATTTGACTTTTCTAAAAATTAACCTGATTAAGCTTTGCAATATTGATTTATAAGGTTTGTTTTGTAATTTTTCTTGTACATGAAATTGCTACTGTCTGGAAGACCACACTTTGCAGAATTCATTAGTGTAAGGGCTAATGATTTAGCATGGCCTTTAAACTTCAGCGATAGCATTGTCCCTTGCTAGTGTGTGCTGGCAGGACCCAGCTCTTTGGTAGTGAAATGACTCCATGGTACCAGCAAAGAACATTTAAAAAGAAAAAAAAAACCAACCACAACTTTAAATGATTGCTAAATACCTATGACATGATTAAGTGCTTCCAGTATCCTATAGACAGACATAGAATATTGAAGATGTCTCCTTGCTCTTGCCCTTAGGAACTGCAGTATAGAGCAATCCAAAACCATCCTTACCAGAACTTAAATGCTAAGAATGCAGCTCAAGAAATGTATCTCAATACATCTATTGCGGCTATATATCTCTATTAGCACAGCGTGATTTGTTGATGCTTACAGATGAGCACTTGATAAACAGTTTGCAGTTATAATTGGTTTATGGGCAGTCCTAGTGTTGAGTAGTATTTCTCTCTGCTAAGCTATTTCTTTGTCTTCCCAAATCGTATTTGAAATATTGAAACTGCACAAGTAGAGGTACTACTCCTTCTTTTCTAGTTCCTTAAAGGCCACTTGTTTTCTGTTCTTAAGTACACAGGCATGTTGAGGAGTGAATTTGGGATGAGTTTGTCTGAACTGAAATTGCCTTGGTTGTGATGCTTTGGACTTCTTATATTGCAAAGCCCTTTTGTCCTTTTCTGTGGTTTTATATGGAAGATAATAATTCTGCCTTTATTACACACTTGAAATGGCAAAATACTCTTGTCACAGGGTAGTCAGATCCAAGGAGGGTCTTGCCCCAAGATAGTATTTCTGCCACAAGGCAATATGTTAACAGATGGACTTCTCATTAGATGTTCATGTCACATCCACCAGGACTGTCACCTTTGGATCGAGAAAGAAATTCAATTCTGGCTGCAGATAATTACTTCCTTACCAGGCAGAACTGTGAGATCAAAGATCAGAAGTCGAAACTTGTCAGATACTTTTCCTTCTGTATCATTCCTTCTCCCCTCTTGGCTGTTGCAAATACCAAGACATTATGCAAATTCAGTTGCATTTATACAACTTCATATAAATCAAACATTAAAAATTTCAGAAGTTTAGATAATGGCAGGTATTATCACAATCTAAATAGGAGGCAATAGTGTCAGCATTAGGAAACCTTTATCTTGTTCCTCACGAGAACTTTGCTTCACTTGTATGAGACTTTCTCTTTTGTTCATCCTGTCAAAATACGAATTTTTCATGCCTGGACTCTCTCTTACTTGTATATCTATGATGGAGACATTGCTGTGACCACAATGTAATGTTGCTCTGCCTAGGCTAGCTAGCTTGTGGGTGTGTATATCTTATCTGTCTGTCTCACCGTAAGTGTTGCAGCCAGAAACTCACTGTAAGCTATTTGAGTATTTATTCAGCTTCTTGATAGATTTTGCAGCTTGCACTGAGTTGACTGATCCTGTAGCTATTGGTGTCTAAGAAACCCAGTTTAAAGCTAGCTCAGGTAGACTGGTACTGCAGAGTAGTCAGAGAAGATAGAGTTGCACCCACTCAAACACTTCATTTAACAAAGCTCTCAACTTATCAATGTGTTAAGTCCAGACCTTGCTTATTGTTGTGTAGTTAATAAATAGGAGTGATATCCCAGGCTTATATGTCCCAGGCTTAGGTGGATTGAAGGTTTGGGCCTTTAATAAAGATTCAATAGTCAAGTCACACTGTGGATTTCTTTGCAACAGCTATGAAACCACAACTTCTTCAGTCCTTGATATAGACAAGACTAATATAAGCCCTAGTTGGGGATGTGTTTATTATTTGAAATGCAAATATTGGTTGTTTTTCTATACATTTTATCAATAGTTTCTATGAAGTTTTTTCTTGTTCCTCCTCTATTTATATTATCACCCATTCTTTTCCATTTACTCCCCCTCCCTACAATACAGAGGATATCTCATTCATCCAACATAGATGTTTTTCAAGGTTAAAAAAAAAAGTTTAAAGTAACTGTCTTTAAAGCGTTCTACACTATGTTGCAAGGTGGTCCAGGGGGACACCGTTATCCTTGAAAAATGTAGAAGCTTAAAAATAAGCATTAATTTGGCAGGAGTTATAACCTAATTTATTTTATCCTGTACTAAATTTCATTGTGCAGCTGGCTGATCAGCTGTGGCCTGATGATGCCTGAGAGGCAGAGTGCTGTGCAATGGACCGTATTTCCATCTTTTCCTTGACTGTCCTCATTCTCTTTTAGAATGCTTCGCTCCCGAGGGACAGAGAAAGGGCTGTTCTCTTGTTTTGGAGTGAATGTGCCCCTCCTTGGACTCCCACACAAGAACTAGATATTAGAAGATCTAACACAGTGATGTCAAGAAACCTGTAAACCTCCTAATTAGACATGTCTTAAGTGTGAAACAATCAAACTTGGGATTCTGCCCACCTCTGGGAAGCAGGCAGATAGAGAAGCTGCTGTTTTGCCACTTCATTATCACCTAGTGCACTGAATAGGAAAACTGATGTCACCCAGTTGCTATAGCAACACCATCCTTGCTTATCTCTGTTTCTCTGGCAACAATCCTTACTTTCTGCTATATTCACACTCTCTTTGTTACTATAAAATTCCTTCATTGTGGTTTATATATTCACAGCTCACATTGGGTCATTCCTTAGGTTCAGACTCGGTGTCTTCCTTATACAGAGGATTACTGGACTTCTGTCATTTCACATTAATTTTGGTAGGCTTTGAAACTGGAAAAGAAAACCAAACCATTTAGGAGGCTATAGAGAGGTGTGGTAATAGATTTGTTAGAAATGAAATTTCGTTTCTAAGGGTGTAGGATTCATTTAAGTCTGTAGGGTCTGGGTTTCATTTGGGAATTATCCTGGTTTCAGAGACCTGGGAGTCCTTGGGAGGGTTTAATGCTTGAGTTCCAGTTGGCTGCTCTCCCTCAGAAGTGGATAAAACTTATAGTCTGAAATTACGAGGTACTTAAGGAAAGCAGGCAGAAGTGATACTTATGGGCTGGGATTCTGTGAAGAGTTCCAATGTGCGTAGAATCAATTACAAGATAAGAATATTTATACAGAAGTTTAGATTTGTAGCATATTTTAAGTTAGAAGGAACCTCCAGAGGTCCCCATCTGTTCTAACCCCTTGCTCAAAGCAGATCTAATCAGATCAGGTTGCTCAGAAAAATTGTTCAGCTCCGTTTTGAACACCTTCAAGAATGGAGATTCCACAACCTCTCAGTGCAACTGTTCCAGTATTTGACCACTCTTATTAAAAAAATTGAAGGGGGGAAAAAAAAAGAATTTCCACTGTTCCAACTGTGTCTGTTGCTTTGCACCTCTTGAGCTATTGTTTGTTGTGCACCTCCAAGAAGAGTTCATCTCTGTCGTCTTTGCATCCTCCTACCTGGTAGTTGTTTCCCTGACCATCATGATGGCCCTCTGCTGAACTCACTCCAGTATATCTTGTACTGCAAAGTCCAAAACTGGACATACTACTCCAGATGCAGTCTCACAAGTGCCAAATAGAGGGGGAGGGGAAACCTTCTCTGGACCTGCTAGCTACACTCTTATTAACAGCCTGGGATGTAGTTGGTTTTCTTTGCTGCAAGGGTGTATTTCTCACTCATGGTCAACTTAGCATCCACCATGACCTCCAGCTTCTTTTCTGCAGGGCTGCTTCCCAGTCAGTCCCCAGCTATATTGTTGCATGGAGTTACTACATTCTAGATGAAAGATTGCATTTGCTTTTGTTGAACCTTGAGGTTCTTGTCATCGCATTTTTCCAGCCTCCCTGGGGTTCCTCTCAGTAGCAGCCCTGCCCTCCAGTGTATTGACCACTCCCCCTAATTTGTGGTCATCCACACACTTGCTGAGAATGTCCTCTGTACAGTCATCCAGGTTGTTAACGAAGACATTAAACAGAACCCGGAGGGAAGCCATTTGTTACTGGCTGCCAGCTGGACTTTGCACGTGACACTTTGAGCCTGGCAGTCCAGACAATTTTCAACATACCTTGTTGTCCACTTACCTAGCTGGTATGTCACCAATTTGGTGATAAGGAGGCTGTGTCAAAGACCTTGACAAAGTTTAGATATACATCTGCTGCCCTTGCCTTGTTCACAGCATCTGTCACCTCCTCATACTAAGCAGTGAATTGGAACAGGCATGATTAACATGCCTAAAGGCCTTAGCTACTAGTGACAAACAACTTAACTCTGAGAACCTGAAGAAGGCAAAATTAGGATCACTTTACTTATTTCTCTCCCCTTCTCTATTTACTTTTTGGTTACAGTGGAGGATCTGGTTCAAGCACTTAGGAGAACCAGAGGGGGAAATTAAAAAAAAAAAAAAAAAAAAAAAAGGAAAAAGAATTATTTTTTTGAGTATAACTAGAGTTAGTACCAACCTAGAATTTTCAGAACAAGTTAAATATTTTTCTTTCTATAGCTAATGGGTTTATAACAGTATTCTAGAACTGAATATTCATATTCACTATGAACTATTGATAATAATTAACTGATTTGGTAGCTGAAGAGAAGATAAAGAATCTTGATATCATTGGTAGCAGTTACTTTGGTCATCCCTTCCCAAAGATCCATTTGATCACAGAGTGTTAGAAAAATGACCCTTGCTAACATTCATGTGAGTCTTTCATGTAAGTATTCCTGTTCATTTCAGTGAAAATTTATCACTCTGTATTCTACAAGTAGAATTACAGTCTGCATTACGTTGTGTATCTGCAGAGATAGACATGTTTATGTTCATGTAATATAGCGCAATATTAATCATTGGAGAAGTAAAAGAACTATTTCTAAAGCTCTTATTCACAGCTTTTACATTAGCTCTTTTCAGATTTATGGATTAATGGATACTGCATATTTATGTATTGTGTCAGCACTGGAGCAGTTTTTATCATTTAACACTTACCTCACTGAAGAGTAATACGCTCTCTCCATATTAGGTAATTTTTGAAACCTTTGTATATAATAAAATGCATACACTATAAATTTATAAAGACTAATTTGAATGAGCGTCAGAATTGATTACTTCCTTTTAGGCAAAGTAACTACTTTGTCTTTCTATTATTATTGCTGTCTGATGCTTCAGTATTCTGTCGTTGTCTGTACAATCGTGGCCTGCATGATGGTCTAAAGAAGGAGATATGGAAGGAATCAACGAAAGGCAGTTTCATTTTTTTGATAGAATAGATGCTTGCTATCTGTGTATTTCTAAGTGAATTGTATCAGCAAATTTAACTACACTAGAACTTTTTAAATTTAAATAGCTAAATAGCAGTTAAGATTCCATATAAATACAGGAAACAAACAGTGTCTTTGCATTATATTCTTGAAACTCCTTGTCTATAAAGTCATAATGAGCATCTGAGCTCATTCAGCTACTAATTGGAGAGATCGATATCATCTTTCCTTTAAGTACCTCTTTGTATCATGAGAAGAAATGGACTGTATTTTTCCAACTTTCATTACAGAATTAGAGATTTCCAAGAAACTAGTGATGTGCGGGCTGGATATTTCTTGCTGATAAGCTAGTTTCTTGTTTCATTTTTTTATTTTTTTTAGATATTCCCGTGTTCATGCCTATTTCTCTCTTACTGGTTTGTCATCACTGATACTGGATGAGATGTTAAGGATATGTTTGTATGCAGTTGCAAGAGCTATTTCATGTAATATTTCAGTGGGTACTCTAGAGCCTGTCTCAAAGCAACTTCTTGTATTGTGCTTTAAATGTTGTTCTGTTCAGGAAAGGCGCTTAGCACTGCACTAAAGGACTACTAGTGAGAAAACATTAGAACTCTTGTCCTAGTATTTTCCTACACCCCTTTTCGCAGTGATTTCCCCACGTCCCACTCCCAAGGGTTTAACAGAGGAGGCAGGGTGGCTGAAGCCTGTCAAGTTGAGCATTCAAAGTTGAGTGCGTATCAAAGAAAATAGACTGTCACCTATGTGACAAGGAACCTGGAGAGGAACAGAGGAAATATTGCCCAGTCTGAAACATTAATTGAAAATTTGATTTAAAAAAAAAAAAGTAAGATTAGACCAGGGAGAATGGTCTCTGGCATCAGGGTTTGTCTTTTTAAAACATAATTAAAAAAAAAAAAAAAAAAATCTGACTCTTGCTTATTGCATTTTATGACCCTTGTTTGTTAGTCATTGTTCTTGAGATAGGAACGGAAATAATAGTTGAGAAGCAATCAGAATTTATAGTTGTAAATAGCAGTCTTAACAGTTTCTCAATAAAAAGTAATTCAACAAATTGCTAACACTTTTTCTGATCAGAGTACTATTCATAATGCAACAGGTAAGTGACATCAGGCTCGGCAGGCTAGTAATCAGCATCCAACACATAATGATTTTTGTTAATTTGGTATGTATCTGCTCTGTCACATTGGCAATCGGTAGTCATCCCATGTCTGTTTGGTTCTTTGCCCTGCAGCAAGACTTCTGAATGTAAAGAACATCTTACAAGAAAACTAAATGAATCAATTGCTACTCTACCACCTCCATTCTTGCCATGTGGGATTAAAAGTTGTAGTTGAGAATTTAAATTATATCTTCAAACATACATTTATAATTGTATGTTTTAATGAATTATATTTGTTATCAGAAACTTCTGAATTATTTGTTCAAGCAATGAATTTTGTGTTTTGCTGCTCTGAGTAGTCGAAGAAGAGTACGTTCTGGCTACTTGAACTTCCTCACTTGGTTTTCCCCACTCTTTTTCTCATATATGATAAAAGACTTCCTAGCAATTATGCACTGTCTTAACTGTCTTAGCAAGATTTTACTTTGTGATATGTTTTTGGGTTGGTGGTTTGTGGTTTGTTTTTTTTTTTGGAGGTCAGTTAAAATGGCAGTGTGACCTTTTTGTGCTGGAGGACTATTTAACAGAGACAATGGAATCAGGACTGAATCTGTTGATTTTGGTAGATTAATTAATTATAAAGACAGAAATCATATTCTTTCAGTTAGTACAGTTGAGGTTGCATTTCTGTAGATATAAGTAAATAATAAAGCCTTACTAATTGTTGCAGTGTTATGCTGCTTTTAATTTCCATGTGCCTCCCAGTTTATCAGGACATCAAATACAAGGTGTTCAGGATGTGTCTAGATTTGCAATACTATAGCAAATTTAACATCATACACATATATTTTAAGTTATTTTATTCTTCAGTATTCCTGCTGTGTTTTGCATGGCATCTGAGCATATCTTCATGCACCATCTTTCTCTGTCTATATTCAAATACTATCACTTGAGGTGGTAGTTGCTCTTTATGTAGAAAATCTTGGGTGGAGGTTTTAGAAAGTACTTCTACCGTCTAGCTGTTTGCTTTTAAGTTAGCCAAGTAGCTTTCACAGACTTGCTTTATAGCCAGTGTAGAAGACAGAGAAGATTTGAATGATGATTAAGAACTTGGTTCAGGCTTCCTCTCTAGATGATCCTGTTGCCATGAATACTGCAGGAGTCTAGGGAGATTGGCTAGCCAAATGAAGTGCCTAAATAGTGTAATGGGATTGTTTTCCTCTAATACTGCATATAATGCCTGAAAGCATCTCAAAACCTCACTTTGGCTGTACAGATGGTCTCAGAACTGCAGATCAGCTCTCTGTGGTGAAGGGAAACAGAGGTGTGCAATATGATGGCTGTCTGGGGATATAGCTGGTGGTGAATGATTTATGTGACTTTTTCTTATTTTTCCTGACATAATTATGACTGTTATTCTGAATGCATATTCTGGCTGTCTAGACTTGAGGACTGTGGTCCTCAATGCTGAGAAGTTACATTCCACAATTTCTTAGTCATGTCTTTCATGTGTTTTTCCAGCTGTTGGCTTGAGACAGATGAATTTTTAGTTACTCTTTGTATAAATACATCCAAATTACAATGTCTGAAAATGCTGTAGTAAGTCATCAGGATGGCACTTTTATGGCTACCGTGTATTTTAGATCGCATGATGCTATTCCTGTTACTTCAGCCTGTAGTTAAAAAAGCAAAATGACAACATAACTGTTGAGAGAAAATGAGTTGTGTAATGCCACTTTTGTTTTGCAACACTGGAAGTCAAGACAGTTAAGTTCTGGCACCTCCTTTATAGAGTTTGTGTGTCTGCCTTTTAAAATGCTTGGGTGAGACTGGGTATAGAAAGGATTTTTTATATACTTCAAATCTAGTAAAAGAGAAAATTTAAAAAGCAGAAAAAGGAAAGTTACCATTGATAAATTGCTAGAAATGAGCAAGAAATGGACCAAATAAATAAGATTTGCTGGTGCAAATATGTGTTTATTTAGACAGTAAGAATAGCTAGAATGTAAAGCAAGTTGTAAATACATTAAAAAGTAACTAGAACGTAAAGCAAGTTGTAAATACATTCAAAAGTAGCAGGACTAGATCATGAATACTTAGAAGTGGGTAGAAGATACTGGTTAAAGTTTGTAAACATAAGCATGTATTTTTTTCGGCAATACGATAGTTCTAAAAAAATACTTCCTCTGAATATGAGACCTTACAATTACATAATCTTGATTCTTATTTACATTACACTTCTACACTATTGAATTAGAATGAATACAAATACTGTGGAGTGGCCTATTTAGAGGAGGGAAGAAAGGAAGGATAGGAAGTAGGAAATCCTATTGCTGATTCAGCACATGGCACTCAGATGTGACAAATTCACTGTGATTTTCACTTTCTAGGTCAGTCTGAATCACTTGGCTGGGTTTTGTTTGCACATCTTGTTGGTGACCTGCTGCTTCCATTTAGCTCATACTCTAGAATGCTCTTTAAAAAATATAGCAGTTTTCCATCTGGTGTTCTCACAACAGACTCTATAGCCCTGTCATCTCCTTACATCTTCCAGAGAAAAGTAGATGCCTGCAATCTCTTCTACTGTCAGTGCTGTGAGAAGTATCTGCTTGGGTTTCTTCCTCTCTCCCATAAGAAATGGGCAACACAGGCATTGTGAAATCATCTCCCCTTTTGTGGCTATTGCCATTTTAGGCCTATTTACCGATCAAGGAAATGTGATGTTAAGTGCTTTTTGTTACCAAATAGATCCTGATAGTAATCCCTATTGTGGAAAAATAATCTACATGTTTAAATATAGAATGCTTTTATAAGGAAACAGGTGACCACAGTTTGTCAGTATACACAACACACAAATGTCTTAGCATGCTAATTTTAGCATCTTTTGCTCCTTTGAGTCTATTTATGTAATGTTGACACACAACACCCATTTTATATTATTCCAATATTTTTATCAGTTTCTACATAATCTTTTAATGACATTGATTTATAAAAATGTCAATCATGTATTCTTTGTAGCACAACAAATGTTGAACTGATTCAGTTTCAGCTTCTTTGCTAGGCTCTTCACCTTTCTGAAGAATTATTATAACCTACTTGTTTAGAAAATAAATTTTTATTTTAAGTAGCTTGACAAACATGGTAGTAATCTCTGGTGGTTCAGTGTAACAGCAGCCATATGGAACTGTAATTTTAAAGTCCCACGGATCTCATTTAGTTTTATGCTATGTTGGATTACATGTCAAAATTGTCTTCATGCCATCTGTAAGAGTTCTTACATTCTGAATTGTTTTATTGTAGTTTTACTGTAGTGCTTGGTATCTAGAGATTCATTCTTTACATCAGTTACCAACATCTGATTTCTTAAAGGTCCTATACAGCTTAATTTTTCCCTTACTATGTCTTGTAGGTCAGGCTCTAGGAATTTCCTGAAAAAATCAAAGTGACTCTAAAGATGAGGTAACATGCACGTGAGTGAATGTGGTAAAAAGCAGGCATTTATTTGGTTTAGCTTCAGCAAACTGAGTGCTGTTTTGCTTGCTTACCATTCTGTCTTGCTGTAGTACACCAAGATCCCTTCCCTTTCACGTGTAATTGCTTGGCCTTTCCCACTGAAAATGTCTCCTGAGGACACTTACACATATTGTCATGATGGCTGTGTTGAAAGGGAGGAAATGTGAGGAGAAAAGGAAAAAAAAAAGTGAATAGTCCTTAAAAGAAATAAAAAGTTAACTGCCTTAAATGTTGGTTTTGGGTATCGAAAGAGAAAGCTTTTCAGAGCCAAATAGGTGGCAGCTATTGCTTTCGTAGCCCTCAGTTTTGCCTTATTAGCACAGTCTTTTTTTCTTTTACACGAATGCCCCGGTCACCCACTGGAGTGCCTCACTGACTTTGCACCTGTCCCTGTTTGTATGTGCAAACTTATTATTGTGGTCAGAGATTGGGTAAGAGTTTTCAGACTGAGTCTTGCCTGTGGAACTGCTGCAAGGCTATGCAATCATTTTAAAATACTTTGGAAGGGAAAAAGTGGGAAAATCAAAATGAAATCTCAAGTGGCTGTTTATCAGATGTTCTAATTCTTGATTCATGGTCCTTCAAATGAATGTCTTCTGTTTTCTTTCCATTTCACTCTCCTCTCATCAAAGCTCCATTGAAAAAAATTAAGCACATCAGCATACTAAGTGAGCAGTAAACTGCAGCACTAACATGACAATTGGAGACCTTCCTAGTCCTTTAGCTTATGTTATATTCTTTTTTCTTTTCTTATGTCTGTTTTTCCCATTTGGACTATTGAGCAAATTCATAAAGGGGCTACATCTTACGTCATGCTTTTACAGCATTTGATACTGTGGGTCTCATGTCAATTACTGCTCTTAGATGCAGTTATAACTCGAAAAATAAAATATCCAGAATGGCCTGTATGATATTTTCATCTTTTTTTTTTTGCTGATGAATTTTCTTTTCAAGGAAGCACTTTAGAACTTTCTCTGTTTAATGTTGTCTTTGTTTTGGTAAAAGTGAGAAACCAAACTTTTCATGGCCAGTTTCACTCTGTGAAATGCATGTATCCAAGTAAGTGGATATGGATACTGTTTTTGTTCTTTAAGTAGACAAAATACAAGATCCTGCTGCACAAAAGGAATGTCAGAATATATGGAATATTTTAAACACTCTTGAGATACTGAGAATGGATCCAGCTTTATTAGACTGTTAACATTTGAAGAGTGGTACTGAAATCACTTGACTGTCGTTTGATAGTTGCGCTTGACTGCGATTAGATAGTTGACATGCTCTTGCCATAGCTTATTATGTTGATCATCATCATCAGTGCTTCTTAGTATCTATTCTGTTATTTCCCATTTTATTTTAGACTGAACTTAGAACAATCCTTAGGGCTATCCTTTCTGTACTGTTGTTTCAAGTACAGTTATAATAGAAGTTTCATCTGCAATTGTAGGCTTTAAGCACTATCTCCAAATAACAGTATTTATTAAGAACAAACTTGGTCTTAAAAATTGACACTTTGTTAGAAATATGAACTTAAAAATGCTTTACAAATGCTTACTGTATTTAGTCTTGAATTTACAGATATAACAAGTGTAAATTTCTGCCTCGCTGAAATAGTTTCTCTCCTTTGTTTTGACAGCTTGTTATGGGATACTATCTTGTTTCCCTTAACATAAGCAACAAAGAGGATAAAATGTTGTCTCCCTCTGCCCAATAGAGTTTTTATATTTTAGTGAGAGAAGATTAATTGTTAATCTGATTCTTTGTTCTATGGGGTCACTGTATCACCCGGGACTACTTTTTCCAGATAAATGAAAAGGTATATTTGAGGAAATCAGCAGGGTTTTCTTGAGAAATCTTGACCTATACGTGTCTATAGAACCAAATGGGATGCGCCTGAGTGTGCCGAGAGAATTGGCAGATGTCATTGCGAGGCTGTTCTCGGCTAGATTTGCCAAGCTGTGGATATTGGGAAGGTTGGAGGTTGGGGGAGGTGGGACCACATTGCCCAGAGAGGTTGTGGAATCTCTGTCTTGGGAATTTTTCTGACCCAGCTACCCACAGACCTAAGCAACCTGGTCAGAATTCAATGTTTATCCTGTTTTAAGGAGGATGTTGGACTTAGATCCCATACTAAGGTCCCCTCCGACCTGTAAGATTTTAAGATAACAGATTTGTACATATTTGAAATGTCTATGGGAAGATGTTGGATTTTTTTCCTCACTCCTGAGGTAATCGTGGTTTATTTTGTAACTTCTCTCTACCAATAATGAAAAAATTGAAGCAAAACACAGAACTATTAAAACATGTTACTGCCTCAAAATTTTGGTTTATCTACTTGTCTTTTGGAGAATCTTTTGGGTGTGGGTGTTTTGGTTTTCCCCGCCGCCCCCACTTACTGGTTCATTTAAGCAAAGGAAGATCTTGTGTTGTCTCAGATTTCTCTGATTTATAAAAGCCATATGTATACAGGGATATCTAAATGCAGATTAGGTACAAAACAAGCTTTGAAGGAACAAGGGAATGAATACATAACTGTGGATTTGATAAAGTACTCTCCTTTCTTCCCTTTACAAGGGCTGAGAGATCATCTATCAGCAATCTTCTGTTAAGAGAATTATGAAGACTCCAGTGTTTGTGGTTTTAATGTTACACCATGCTGTAAGACACACTACCATATTTGCTGACTTTCAGAACAAAAAACTAAAGATATTTTGAGTTGCAGAAGCCAGACACTAGCTAGAGATGTAACAGGTTCCTACAGTATGTATGTAAAAGGTGGAATAAATGCATATACTCTACAGTCCTTGCTGACTGATAATCAGTAGAAATTTGCCCAATGCAATGTATGAGCTATCAAGATTTCATCCGTAAGTTGCTGGAGGAAGGGGAAAAAGTCTTGGGCATCGGGGGAGTAAAGAGAAGCTGTGTTTCAGAAAGTGTGAATTTTAGGATCTTGACTGAGTAACATGCCTTCTGCTAATTTTGAGAACCTTGTTAATGTTTCCCTTTCACTAGCCTTGGATCAGATAGCTATTTCTAAGCTCTCCAAACTATTGATTAAAAATACCTTCACTTCATATGCCTGCATTACCCTGGCGGCTAAATGCATTACAGATTTGTAGCTGTCATCACTGTTCACTCTTATTTCCTCCTGTGATACAGACAGTTCCCATGGCTGTGTTACAATATGTGACCTCAGGGGTTCCCTACCTTTCTGCATTTCAAAAGGTTTCGTTCCATTTTTGTGTGTATTTTCTTTGCTCTAAAAACTATATTCACAGTATCTTTAAATCTTGTTTTGCTTACTTTTAGAGGATTATCGGTGTTACTGTCTAAAATCTTGCCTGAAGCTGTATTTTTGTATCTGTTTACGAAGCTCTTGTAATACTTCATATTTTTCCCCTCTGAACAAACACTTTATGTTCATTGCAGAACCAAGGAACTAACCTCTACATTGATCAATTTGAAAAAGAAATGCCTGAGGCAGTGCGAAAAATATTTCATGAGGTTGAAAGCCAGCTATGCAAAGGAGTTTGATGGTGTAATATTTCTGTACCATGATACAGTGCAAAAGGCATTAAAGGACAAAAGATAAATATTTCAAAGTGAATTTGCAATGTATTTCAAATCACATTAGGAAATGAAGGAAATTCTGTTATGTGTATGCATATTGGAGCAGAGAAAAATACCCATTGCTTTTTTTTTTTAATTAAATGCTCAGTTTAAGTTTTACATTCATCTTGTCAGCTGCATAAATGTTGAATCTTTTATTACTGTTATGTGGAAAACCTGATGAAATTACTGAAAGTTCATTGTATTGACAGGGTGATTTTTAAGTAATAATCTGAGAAGCTGCTGAGGAAAGGGAATATTCATTAAGCTGTTGCAGTGTTGCCATTTATAGTAGAGCACAGTAGATACACATATCCGTCGTGTATCCCTGGATATGTATCTTCTTGCTCCCTTGGGGAGTTGCTAAATATCTTCAGGATACTTGCAACTTCCCCCAAGGCTTCTTTTTTTTTTTTCCTTTTTTCTGTCCTGTCATGCTGCCTTAGCCACTTGCCCATGGATCTATGGAGATGGCTAAATAGTTGGAAAAGCAAAGCAAAGCATGGAGATCTGTACCATATATGCCTCTACTTCTCCTGATTATTTTGCCAAAATTTCCTTTCTTCACTTTTTCCTGCCAGAATCCTGATGAGTGCTTCTAAAAATACAGAGAACAAGAAAGTTTCTGCAGCAAATTTTGAAGAATTAAACCAAGGCTTCTTTTTTTTCCTTCCTTTTTTCTGTCCTGTCATGCTGCCTTAGCCACTTGCCCATGGATCTATGGAGATGGCTAAATAGTTGGAAAAGCAAAGCAAAGCATGGAGATCTGTACCATATATGCCTCTACTTCTCCTGATTATTTTGCCAAAATTTCCTTTCTTCACTTTTTCCTGCCAGAATCCTGATGAGTGCTTCTAAAAATACAGAGAACAAGAAAGTTTCTGCAGCAAATTTTGAAGAATTAAACCTGGATGGCTTTAATGTAGAAAGGTAAATATTAATGCACTGACAGTGAATAGTTGCTTTCATCATATGTACATTGAAGAAGTGCAGATTGGTCTCCTTTCACACTGCTCCAAAACCATACCCCCTTTTATAAAGTAGATATGAGAGTTTTCTAATGGTTTAAAGTAGAGAGATATGCTTTGATCAAATGCCGTCCCCAGTACGGTGCAGTAAAGATGGTTAAAACAACACATTGTTCATGAAGGGAGGGTTTGGAAGGGCAGCCAGCGCTGCCTTTGAGTTACCAAGCACTGCTGTGTGTCAGTTCCTTGAGGCATTCTTTTAAGAGTGCCTAGTTCACTGGCTAAGACAGAAAAGAAATGGCTGGTTGAGTCATAGCTGCTGGTATCCTTTAACCAGACCACCTTATCGAGAACTATTTCTGATAGTCCACAGGTTATTACAGCAGCTGTACCAGATGAATTCTAGGAGAATGCCCTCTGTAAAGCTAGTTTTGCATCTGATATTACTACTGGCTATCTGGTTGTAAGCGGTTTTATAATAGATTTCATAAGAAAGAAAGGACTTGCATGTTGGTGATGTAACTGTTCTGGCAACTTTGGCAACAGCTGTCTTGATGCAGAGTTTCTATGAATTCTGTGAATTATTAAAGTAGTATAACTTTCTCCTCAGCATTTTCTTTTCCTTTTGGAAGGCCTAAACTCTGTAGCTTTCTATGGGAGTAGGGACTCTCTCAACTCTCAGAAAGCCCTCACAGGGAACAACTCTGAATCAAAAAAGCAGCAGTCAAAACTTTCCTTGTTCTCACTAGACATTTGCAATCCAGTTGTGTAGTGCTCTCTGCAGTTTTATTAATAGAATGAGAGAAATTGACATCAAGGGTTTTGAATGTTTGCCTTTGGAGCATCAGCTTGGATCACAGGTAGTTGGAATGTGTATAAAAACAGTCCTGGGCTACATAATAGATCCTTAAGGATCTTGCTTTTTTGCTATTTGCTGTTTCAAGTCAAGCTACTAATTTTACTTATCAGTAAGATGTCATTTGGATGCCATGTCTTCTATACCATAGGAAGTAATTTTCAGTGTCTGCTACAAAGTCAAGCTTTTTGAAAAGCTTGATATGAATTCAAAAGCTTGAATTCAGTTCTGAATTTAATCAGTGCATGAGACTGATTAATATTAGCATATTATTGATAAAAACATCTTAAATGCAGAAATGGTAGAGTGAAAACATATTATTGGCTTCTCTGAATCTTACATTCTATAATATGTTTATTATATATATAATTACATATATATTCTTACATTATGTATGTATTTTCATATTCCATTTAGAAATGTGACTGTCCCAATGAACATGAAGCATAAAAAAAAAAAAAGAAATAAGCATTCAGATAAGCAATGCAGCAAAAAATGAAGTACCATTTTTTTTCTCACAGACTGGTTAGTGCGTTTCTAGGTAACAAAATGTTTGTTGGAGTTTCTAGAACACCAGAAATTGTAGACCGGCATTCATATCACGTGATACACAGAAAGTGTCTAATATTCAGAAAAGACACAGGTGTAATTGGGTATGATTTTAAATAAAGGGTTTTCCCCACAGTTATTTTAATTACCTTATAAGCTAATCAAAAAATCCTATATACTGCTCTAGAGAGAGATTTCCTGTGATGTTTTAGGCAGTGATTCTGCTCATGGTCCAGAAGAGAAGACTTGAAAACCTGAAAAGCATATCCCCACAGTTATTTTAATTACCTTATAAGCTAATCAAAAAATCCTATATACTGCTCTAGAGAGAGATTTCCTGTGATGTTTTAGGCAGTGATTCTGCTCATGGTCCAGAAGAGAAGACTTGAAAACCTGAAAAGCATACTGTTTGATTCATTACATCATTATTATTATTATTATTATTATTATTATTATTAAATATTACTATTACTATTATTATTTCTAGCTCAGCAGCTCTAGTGATCTTGGAGGTGGTTAGTGAATGTGATATCCTAGTTTAATTAAGAGAATGTCAATAACATGTAAATACTCATATTATCTTGGGCATACTTGCTAACTGATTGCACCAGATTTTAGAGGCTCTGTATGTGGGGGCAGACCTTCTGTCTATGGCTTCTTGCATCTTCCCAAATACTCCAATTCCTGGACGAAGTTGGTAGAGCTCTGTCAGAAGTCTGTCATGGTTATATTGAAAGTTGACAGAAGTTGAGTTACTTCAAGTGCACCTGCTGCGGTCTCAGTGAAGCAAAGTTTCTCATCAAAGCTGCTTTGTTAAAACATTTCATGTTGGGGGTTTCCATTTGAGTATCATCTGTTATTGTATATGTGATACTTTTAGAGTGCAAGGACCCTTCAGATATGTGATTCTGTTACATGATGGTGTCAGTTCTGTACAACATAGCATTATAAAGAAAGCAAGGAAGAATGGTATGAAAGGCAGATAGAAAAATAGTATACATGCCATTACAGATGTGACTCAAAACACTTTCAAATTTAAATGTTTGCCATGTTACTCAGCTACTGTTTTGTGGGTCGTTGTGGGTATTGCTTCCCTAGGGATTTGTTGAGGCACTTGAAATAACGCAAGATAATTCTTGGCACTGCTGGGGTTTGTTAAAGTTGGTACCATCTCATACATGATGTTTCTGCTAGTCAAAAACAAACATGTATTGGGTGACTGACTTCATGAAAACTCCTAAAACTGACTAAGTGCCACATCTTCTCCTGAATTTCAGTGAAGGCTCCAATGCAAGAAACAAAAGGGGCGTAGGTTGCCATTTGCCTACAGCATGAAAGTCCCCTCCTGCCAAACCATTGTGCTTTGTTATATAAAAAACATTGTTCCTGCTGTGTCACTTATGCCAAATGTTCCCTGTGGCTGAGCACGCGGGCTCTAACTACCTTCTCACAATTGCATCAGAGCAAATGAGCTGTGACACTGCTTGCCTATTTTTAAATAAGCTCAACGTTGTCCATCTAATGAAATGCTAAAGCATACTCTGCCTGTGGGAAATGCAGGCTTTGCATGGAAGAACAGTTAGAGAGAAAGTTTGTGTGTTTTGTATGTAAAGAAACAAAACAAAACCCAAAACCACTGTGTGTGTTCTGAATGTTGCAATAAACAGCCACTGTTTAACTTAAGTAAATCCTGAGCTGCTAATTTTTAGTTAGAATGGGTGGCATTGATAATCTTGAAGAATTATGTATTGACTGCGATAAATGTGTTAACCACATTTAGGGGGCACTTCTGGAATTGTAAGCATGGAAGTTCCTGTTGTACATGGAAGTAACTTCTTACCTTTGTAATGGGAGTGTATGGCTGTGCTGTGGGTAGTAGATTAATGAATATATGAAGATTGGAAGATCATCACTGTTTTTATGTAAATCTAGTTTGCTTGATTGACATGGTATCCCATTTAAATGAATAATGAAATTTAATTAAGAGAAGCTCTGGCTTCTATTTAATTTAATGTTTAATGATTTTTTTGACTTCTATACTGAAGTCTGGGTTTTGGCTGCTTGAGATCACTTCCTTATTCTTCTGCAGGTTTGGCAACTGCTTATTTTGTTTTTACATTTTTTTCATTAATCTTTTTACTTTATTTGAAAGTCTACTGATAATCTGTCATAGAGTATGAGCTTATTTCTCTCCCTGAGTGCAGAACCACGCTAACTGATTAAAGGGCTACTTTTTGGCTGTAACTGATGCAGCTGACTGACATGCATGGGATCAGTTTGTAATAGCATCATAGGGTTTTCAGAGTGCTTCGCAGAAGGTGATGCAATCATCATAGTTATGTGCCGGTTATATTTGTGCTGGTTATATATCTTGTTTTAGGATACTGCCTCAATTGGTGGTCATTTTTATCTGTAGAGAAAAAGATGCAAAACTGATGTTGGATCAGTAACTGCCCTTAAATTTTGTTATGTTAGAAAAAAAGCATGTTGCAGTAAACAAAATAAAGTTTAGGTTTTTTTTTTAAATTGATCTAATAGGTGCCCTTTTTAGAGCTTTACGGATAGAAATTACAAGAGCAGTAACAAATTCTCACATGCACAAATATTTAAGCTTCATATAGTTTTTTTTATGTTAATAAGTCAAAGCATATATAAAATAAATGAGATGACTGCAAGTCTCCCAAAAAGTCAGGTCAGAGCTGGCAATAGAAAGTGTTTCTCCCATATGCCCATTGTGAGGAAAGTTTTGTAGAATAGCATAGTTTTGCAGAATTACAAAAAAGAAGGACTGAGCGATATGGGAAAGCAAATGTAGAGAACCCAACCTTTTTGTGGGCTAGCGTAGGCTAAATTACTTCGTGACAAGGAGTAATTATTGAAAGACTCATACCACCATAAAGAAATTCCATATTACAGGCCCATTAAGTGACCAGCATTAGAGCTTTGGGATAAATTGTTTAAAGTGTTTGTAATCATCTAAAATGATGTGGATATGGGTGGGTTGAAGTTGAACGCAGACAAGAAGGGGCTGCATGCCAGAGTATGTGTCCTGGAAGTTGGCCATGGCAAGAATGTCGCAAGCAGAGATAGAAACAATCCCTTAGAACAGTTAAGTCAACAGTAGCAGCCCGTTCTCATTGATCACTTGATGTTTAGAGAAAATTTTCCAGATTTTTTCAGGTTTTCAGATGGGTAGATTCATATTGTTATATTGAGAGTAATTAAAGCTGTGGTGTGACAGCTATACAATCTAAGATGGGGAGGCTTTTATATGTTCTGCATATAACAGATAATTTTTAAAATTGTTGCACAATTGACTTGCATTCCTGCCTGTCCCACTTGCATGCATTATTTAGGCAGCTGTATGAAATAATTTATGGGGAGTCTTTGGCCTGCGAAAATTAGACATGCATTTTAAAAATCAGACACTTGATGTGCAGTGTGCTTCTCAAATGTGCCACTGCTCTCTTATTAGTACTACAGCTAGATAGAAAGCTTCATTGATAAAGCTTTGTGTAATGGGGTGTGAAGCAGATGCCAGGGCTAAGGGTGAAAATGCAACAGGTCAGGCCTGAGATGATAATCGCACTTCTCAGCTCATTAGCACCTTTAATCCAAGAGGCACTGAGCATTTTAAACTTTAATTAAATTTTGTAATATTTATGTGAGCTGTGAGTGCAGTACCATTTCTGCTTTTTGTAGGGAAGAAACCAAAGGAGAAAAAGGTTAACAAAGTAACCCAGTGAGCTGCTGACCAAGCCAGAAAGAAGTCTTTTACTCCCACTGTTCTTTTAAGAACTAGTCCAGTTGCTTTCAGCATGTGTCTGGAGACCACAGAAGAAAGTGGTATTAGTGCCCTGTTTCAAAACAGACTGTGACTGGTAAACAAGAAAACTAAGCGCATTCCTCTTAGGCTTTAGTTCACTTGATAGGACCCTTTTTTTCTGTCAGAAAATATTTTGGGGTTTGGAAACTGAGAAAAGTTGAGGAACAGTGAAGTAACCTATCTCCAAATATATTCTGGCAAAGTTAGCCTGGATGAAAGAGAGTAGAGATTTCTGAAGACAAAGGGTGAAACTGGCAGGAGAAGCCACGGATGAGGCACATAGCAAATCTGAGAGGGTATGTGGATAATGAGAGCTGCCATAAGGAGAGCAGTGGAGCACTGGAGGAGCTGGTTTCTCTAGCAAGATGTCTGAATTTATAATCGGAACATCTGTGGAGATTCTAATCCCCAACTGTAGCCCTTACTTATTAACAACTGGAAGTGCTTTTCTCTTGAGTCCTCCCTGCCAAACCTCCAGCCGCTGGTAATTCTTGGATTCGGGAAACTTAGATTTCACAATAGTGAGAAGTAAATAAATGAAAAGAATTAAACTGGAAAAAATGGCTGGTTTGGCAAGCTCAGATAGGCTTTTGTTGTTTCTCCTAAAAAAATTCCTTTGGTTATAAGAAGGAAAGGGAGAACAGACAAGTGCAGATACTTTGGTTGGTTTGTTTGCTTGAAGATCTAATTTAAATTGTTCTCTGTGTTTTGAGATGCAAAATGTGACATTTGAATGGATCAAGTACAAATGGTATGAATGGTACAAGGACAAAGAAGAGTTTGATGGCTGGGCAGAAGTTCAGCAGGCTTTTTTCTTAAATTTAAAAAATAAAAAGTTAATTATTGACCTGCTAGTCTGTTTTGAAATTTGCCTATCTGAACGTGAAAATGCAGCTGTAGTATTGGCGAAGTGAAAAAGAACGGAATAGGAAAGTAGAATCATAGAATAGTTTGGGTTGGAAGGGACCTCTAAAGGCCATCTAGTCCACCCCCCCTGCCGTGGGCAGGGACATCTTCAACTAAATCAGGCTGCTCAGAGCCCCATCCAACCTGACCTTGAATGTTTCCAGGGATGGGGCATCCACCACCTCTCAGGGCAACCTGTGCCAGTGCTTCACCACCCTCAGCGTAAAAAATTTCTTCCTTATAGCTAGTCTAAATCTACCCCCCTTTAGTTTAAAGCCATTCCCTCTTGTCCTGTCGCAACAGGCCCTGCTAAAAAGTTTGCCCCCATCTTTCTTGTAAGCCCCCTTTAAGTACTGACAGGCTGCAATAAGGTCTCCCCGAAGCCTTCTCTTCTCCAGGCTGAACAACCCCAACTCTCTCAGCCTTTCTTCATAGGAGAGGTGTTCCATCCCCCTCATCATTTTTGTGGCCCTCCTCTGGACCCGCTCCAACAGGTCCATGTCTTTCCTGTGCTGAGGGCTCCAGAGCTGGACGCAGCACTCCAGGTGGGGTCTCACCAGAGCAGAGCAGAGGGGCAGAATCACCTCCCTTGCCCTGCTGGCCACGCTTCTTTTGATGCGGCCCAGGATACGATTGGCCTTCTGGGCTGCGAGCGCACATTGCTGGCTCATGTCCAGCTTTTCATCCACCAGTACCCCCAAGTCCTTCTCGGCAGGGCTGCTCTCAATCCCCTCATCCCCCAGCCTCTATTGATACTGGGGCTGCCCCAACCCAGGTGCAGGACCTTGCACTTGGCCTTGTTAAACCTCATGAGGTTCACAGGGGCCCTTTTCCCTTCTATAAGTAGAAGTACTTTTCCCTTCTATAAACAGCTGCTCTTACTCCTCTGTAATCAAAAGCTAACATCAGCTTGAGTTTTTTTTCTAGCTGTGGGGTTTTCCTAATGGATTTTTCCTGATAAACTGTAGATGTGATTTCTTATGCCAGAATAAAGGATGTGTATTCCTGTTTAGTTAATCTATTAGACTACCTTCCCTTCTCTCTTACGCTTTTAAGGGTTATCGAATATAAACCTAATTTTTCAGTCCCATGATAATGAATCAAGCATGTCCTATTCCAGCCTAAAGCAAACTGTTAAGAAATAAGTATGTGGGAGAGGGTGCTAATTGAAAGAGCAAACACTTTGTAGGTAACCTTATTTTGAACTGAATTCTTTTATCTAATTTAGCCTGCTTCTGCAAAAGCTCTTTTCCCATGAAGACAACCCCTAAAATATAAACCATTCAATATTAACAGGTCTGCCTATTATTAAGAATCTAGGGGAGTTTTGTCCTAGGTCAGGGTAGAATTAAGGAGACTTTGGAGAACATGAACCTATTCTAGTTTAACTGCAGACCTAACCGTGATGCATTATGTTAATCAAAATGTGTGTGTACGTGGTATTTGAAAGCAGATGCTGGTTGCTCTGTCTGTCTTTCAAGCTATCCAGGTGCAAATTGGAACTGTGCAGCCATGCTTAAGATAATGCTGGTCCTGAGTTTTATAGGAAGCCTTACTTGAGCTGAGGCTTAGGACTTGGCTAAACTGGAAACACCATTTCTAGCTGGCGCAGCACCTGGGTGAAAGTGCTGCGTTCTGCTCTCTTACTCTGATCTACTCTCACTGTAGTGTAGGCTTGAGTATCAATAGATGGGGTCCTTCTCCTGTCTTCCAACTCATTAGTTTTCTTGTGAATTATAAACAGTTACCAGTTTTGTTCTCAGCACATACATGTTGGACCTATTGACGGTCATTTGAGTTTCATCCTTCTCCTATTTATGTGCCTTGTATCTGAAACTGTTCACCATTACAAGGACAAAACATGTTTTTAAGCACCATATAAAATTTTCATATTTGCTTTCAATTTTGTTCTGATTCATACATGATTGACTTGACTTTCATGGAGCTCTTGTTCTCTGAGGATGAACAGAAGTATATGCACTGGGTGGTTTTGGTTTGTTTTTTTTTTCTTAATTGTAACTTGTTCATTGCATTTAAAATGATAGTGACCAAAAAACTGGAAGAATATTGTCCTGTAATTCCAGTGTTTTATTCAAATAGGTGTTATTTCTGGTTGGTTCTTAAAATAGCACAACTCATTGTGAAAAATCTTAGGTCCAAAATTCACTTGCAATCTAAATTGAGGGATATTATTGTGTACTCTATAAGGTAAAATCAAATGCAGTTGGTGTTGCATAAATTTCCATTATTGGGTACGTTAAAAATATTGCCAGTAGCTGATAAAGGATTTGCTAGTTTTCCATCTTTTTGTTGCTTGTGAAATGTACAGTTTCTTCTCAGACTAGTATACTTTAATGCAAAGGAATTTATGCACACTCAGAGTTTTTATTTGATCTCAGCTACTCTTAACGGGAAAATCACAGCTTTAGAGACCAGCATTTTGTGTGTTCATCAGTTATTCAGTAGCGCTCTGTCCAGCTTGAGAAGAGCTTCAAAAGCTACAAAAGGATTTCACTAGGTATTAAAATTTCACTTAGTATCTTACTATCTCACTTATCTTTCTTAGTATCTTACTTATCTTGGTATCTTACTTAGGATCTCTAGAATCACCCTAAGTATTAGTATTGCACTTAAAAAAATGTTAGATATGTCCTGCCATGCAAAGTCATATTAAAACAAGTATTCTTGTTTGGTTACTTAATCATAGAACGGAATCATAGATTAAAATTTCACTTAGTATCTTACTATCTCACTTATCTTTCTTAGTATCTTACTTATCTTGGTATCTTACTTAGGATCTCTAGAATCACCCTAAGTATTAGTATTGCACTTAAAAAAATGTTAGATATGTCCTGCCATGCAAAGTCATATTAAAACAAGTATTCTTGTTTGGTTACTTAATCATAGAACGGAATCATAGGATGGTTTGGGTTGGAAGTGACCTTTAAAGATCATCTAGTTCCCACCCCCCTGCTGTGGGCAAGGACATGTTCAGTCCCATCATGAAGGAAAGGAAAATACCAAAGCTTCTAATAAAAGCCATTGTTAAGAATATATAAAAATGAAAGAGATGTACATTTGAAAGTGTTTACTGTAAGAGGTTCTGAATTTGCAATTTTTTCTGATGCATCTTCTTTCACTTCCATAAAGGCGAATAAAAGTGTAGCTTTTAAAGGGAGAAATCTCAAGAGATAGTGAAGATCTTTAACAGATAAAAGTTTAATTCACAGAATTCTTGTTTTAAACATGTCTAATAGTCAAACCCAAAAGTTTTACGGTAAAATCCCCCTCTTCAAAAGATGCATGAATTATAATTTGCACTTTTAGAAATCGGAGTTGTTAAGGTCTGAAAGGAATTAAATTATCCTCAACTTACATTGCTTGGAATGTAGAAAATGTCCTTTCTACTGTAAAAGAATCATATAGATTTTCTTTTTTATTTTTTCTGCCTATATTAAGACACATGCACAATATTTTTCCTTTATCTACTACAAGAGATGTGTGTATTATATGTTTGGGCCAAAAAAATTTATCTTGTGGGCGGCAGTAGTGTTAACACACTGGGCTACCACATAGGAGCTGTGGATATTGTGAGAAGGGGTAGATAAACTGAAACAAGATGAAGGAAATAAGTGTACTAAACCAAGAGAAGAGAAATGGGTGGAGGGTAAAGAGAGAATAAATGGTAGATGCTGAAAAACACCAGGAGATGCAAAGAAGGGAAAGAAAATTTGAAATAAAGAGCAGTATAAGCAAAAATACAAGTAATGAAGCAAATTTTGAGTTAAGATCTTGGTAAAATCATTGAGTTGATGTTTGATGTCAAACATTTCAATAAAAGGATAAGAAACCTTATGCAATTCCTTTGCTGCTGTTAAATTGAAAGCTTTAGGAAAAAGAACTCTGTAATGGTTCTTCTGAATTTTAGATCACTCTCGTTCTTTAGAGCAGAACATTATTTCTGTAAGTAACATGTGTTTTCCAATTCTGACTTTGGTACCTTAATTTCTACAAGAAACATCAGTTTTGCATGACTGGAATTTGGGAATGACTGTTTTTATTGATACAATCAGTAAAGCTTGTCTCGTGTATTTTCCAGAAGTGTTTGCTTCAGTGACTATTTCAATTGAGTGAATATATTTTTCTTAATTTAAGGGCAACTGATTTCATTTAACAGAAGAATAGTTACGCTAAGTATTTCAGACTTTCCTTGAAAAGAAAGCTTTAGTTCGTTCTTTCAGCTAATAATGTGGTAGCTGATAATCTGAACTGATACTACTGTCCTAGTAAAATTTATTTTTAAATTACTGCATCAATTAAGAAAATAATTTAGCTACAAGTTTGACAATAATGCTGTAATGTTGTGCATCCTTTGGGTAGATTTGATTTATTGTTGTAAGAATAAATGAAAATGAATGTGATCTAGTAATATTCTGTAGAATTCCACTGCTGTTTTTCACATGCCAGCTGATAAGGTGAAAATAAGCATCTTCCCAGAAAAAATATGTTGTAGTATTCCAAGAAGCAAACAATTTATTTATAATCACAATGATTCAGAGCATTTAGAAAAGTTTCAAAACATTCCTTAGTAGATGCACATGAATCAAAAGCATGTTCAGATGGATTATAACTAGTGTTGGGTTAGGATGTTGGTGCATGTCATGAATTTAAACTGCATTTGTGAGTGAATAGTGTGCGTATGCTGTTCACAGTATGTACAGTTCAAATCAGTAACTGTTTTCTGAACCAAAACTTAGATTTTTCTAGCATAAAACTGTTTTGGTTTTTTTGTATCAGTGTGATAGTTATCAGATAGTATTTCAGATATTCTCCCCCCTCCCCTTTTTTCAAAGAAACACAGCAACTTTTACCACATTTTTGCAGTTACTCTTACCAGAAATGCAGTTACGGAATTGGGTTGGGAAATGTTCTAGGAGTCTAGGTCAGTTTCTGCTTTGATATTGTGGGGCTGAGTTTGTCAAGAGAATGATTCTGTTCCCCTGTTTGTTATTTACTTTTCATAATTTATTTGTGTTTAAAAAATAAAAGTGAAAATTGCTAAGTGGCATATATGGAGAATAGGCATCGCATCTTTTTAGGAAAGATACCATCCCATCTAACATGCTTATGTTCCCAAATCCTGTTTTTGTTTAAAGTTTAGCTTTTGGATGTGTTCAGGGAAGGACTCCTGGATTACTTGCACATACCTTTCTTGCAGCAAAAGTCAGTATTAGTTGAAGGTGTAGAAGGAGTACCAAGATAAGTTTGTCCCTCTGCTGCTGCTGGGTGTTAAATGTAAATTATGGGATATTGCCATTGCTTATTAAGAGCTAGATGGTAAGCTCCAGTCCTGCTCATGTACAGCAGACTGTTGAAAATTCAATTTAATTGCCACTCGGTCTCCAGCAACAGAGGCAGTTTTGAAATAAAGGAGTCGGGAATTATGCTAAAGAAGTTAACCTCTTTTTCAGTGACTTTTTAATAATTCCAATGAAAAATTAAAGAATCCAGATTGTGAACAAATTCTTCACTTGTTAACACTCTCGTCCGTTGTTAGTGAGCTACTTTGAGAACTTATCTGAAAATTATTTTTTTCCTTCTTTCTGCTTTGAAAGGGCTTTGTTGTTTAAGCTTTTTATAATTAATCTTTAATTAATCTTTAAGCTTTTCAGAAATAGAATTGAACACAATATTGTGACTCCACCTACTGCTCCTATTATCTTCTTCAATATTTCTAAAAAGGTGGGTTTGTTTTTTTTTTTTAGGTCTATTTCCTGGAACTGCATTTTAAATCAAATTATGTTGGCCTCCCTGTCAACTTTTAGTTTATACTGTCTTAGCAGTGGGTATGTAGCAGTAATTGTTAATGGTTTCATTGCTTTTATGTCTCTCCTTTTCAAGAACACAGGAAAAAAATATTTCTGGACCTGTGGTTGTCACTATTTCATGACTGATTCTTTCTTTCCCTTCTCCTTTTTCTTCATGTGGGAAATACATCTTATTTTCAGAGCACATCTGTCATTCTTCTTTTTGAACACAGAACTGAAGAAAAAATTATATATCAGGCAATGTGGTGAAATACATATATGCAGACATAGCAAAAAATTTACTGCAGATGAACACAAAATCCAGTCAGGCGTTTGTTTAGCAAACAAACTTTTCAATTTTATCCTTTACAGCTTTCAGATTCACACAAGTAGTATTTCGTGTGTTGTGTTGTGTTGTGTCCCCGTCCCCCCCCCAAGAATTATATTTAAAAGTGAAGACTAATGGGAAAGGGCCATGTTTTCCTTGTAAACTGTGTATACGCCTAGAGTCCTTTCTCAACCAAATTGCTGTCCTTGTCCTTTATCTGACCAGCTCTTTGCATTTTTTAAATTGCCCAGCCTTTTTCTATGACTTGAATAGACTGTACAGTTTTCAGAACGTGGATCATTTAGTTTCCTGTGCCTTGTACGTTTGTGTTGCTACATAAGGGATATACTGCTATGACTAGCTATCTTGCTGGAGGACAAGATGGGGACAGGGTAGAAAGATAGAAATTTCTGGTACAGGAACTAGCAGATAAGGTGGTGGAGATGAAAGATCTACAGTCTACCCCAGGCTCTCTATTTTCAGAGCCATAGAAGGCCCCTCCTTATATGACAATGCATCTAAATGCAAAGATCTCAGATGTTTTTCCTTCACTCTGTGTGAATGTCTGTGTACATGTGCGAAGGCTGGTTGAAATAGTGTTGTTGGTGTGGTTTGGTTTTTTTTTATTTGCTCTATCCTGTGTACTGACTTTGGATGAGAAAGGGCACTGCACCAATGGTAGAGTCATCAGTGTTCCCTGGTCGGTAGCTCTGTGATTCTACCAATTACTCAAGATGATGCTTCAGTGATATAAAATGGAATGTAAATTCTTAATTATTATTTCTCTTGCTGGCACTATTTTTAGTGCAGCGACTGAGTTATTCACAAAGAACCTTGAATCCCAGTAGACAATGGATTTTCTTCAGGGTGTGCTGTATATGAACAGAATACAATAATGTTGTGTGTTTGTTTTGAAGGTGCCTGGATATTTTACAGAAGTAGGTAAAAGTGTTAAATTCTCAAGAATCAACTGATTGATTATTGCCTGGTATCTTTCTGTTAGACGTAGGTTGTTTCTGCCTGCTTGCGTCTAACACTTAATGGCTTTATGGGAATTATGTGCATGCAGTTGAAGGCAAAATCTGGACCTGTTATGTTTTTCTCATTTCTGCAATACGTTTAATGAATGTTGCCAATGAATGGCTCTGTTTTGGGAGTATGCTTGTATTTTTACCTCTTGGGTTTGTGTTCCCAAAAGACTAAACAAAGCTGTTAAAGTAGCGTATGAAGTATGTAAATTAAAGCCAATAAGTATTTATGATATATTCTAGGAGACTATTTCTACTAGATAGTTGCTTCTATGATTAAGTCTAATTTGGGACCTGTATTGGAGAGAGCTAAGCCACTTTTTTGTTCTCTGGATTCTGGTACTACATACCAGTCTGTATATACATCTACATCCAGCTACTGAAGGATGCAGATTTTGAGTGGTGGATAGTGAATTCAGCTGGCAGTTGCACGTGTCAGAAATTTGTATAGCTGCAGGTTAGTCCAGCTACGCTTGCAGACAGCTTGTAGGGGGATCATTAGTTGTACATTTGTACTTAATGTGAATGTTCTTGTGCTAAACTGGGACAATCTGCATAAATAATCCTGGAAAAACATGCTTTTTTCCTTTATTGTGTTGCTTTGCCTGTTGTGATTGTAAGTCCAGCAGGAAGCCCATACAATACAGTAAGATTATTGCTCAATAAAGTGTTTTGGATTTTTCTTTCAGTGATACTATATTTTTAAGCTATAAAGTAACATCAGGAAAAATAGAAATACAAATATTTTTCCTTTTAGTTCTGTGAAGGGATCATTCACTGTGCCTCAAAGAGAAGCAGGAAAAAAACCATTCAGCAATGTTGATACAGTCTTTCAGCGTATATCCACATCTGGTGGTCAAAAGGTTAATGTGTTTGAGGAAAAAATAATCAGTGTGGAGGATTCAGTTGTTTTAAAACAGTGCACTTCATAAGCAAAACTCTATGCCCTTGACAGAATTTTCCACAGAGTGGAAAAATGAATTTGATGGTATGAGTTCTAGCTGAAGCTTACAACATATCAAAAGTTGTTAATTTCTGTTTTAAAAGGTGGCTTCTTCTTCATTCTTTCCACACACTAAACTCTTAACTGATCTAGTCAAATTTCTACATACTATTTACACATGCATAAACATTTTCGCCTACAAATTTCCTAGGCAGATTTACAAATGGGAATTCTGTTCCTGCTCTACCCATCTCAGCCTCTGAAAAAGCATGGGAACTTGAACATACATACAAGCAACTGTTGTTGTACTTAGCAATATAGACTGTGAATCTTATTGCAGTCGTCATGCTTTAAAAAAAAAAAATCTTGAGGAAGGAGATGCCTCTTACTTGTCATAGTTTACCATCCTAGGAATGTAAAGTTGGAGGAGATCTTACATCGTCATTTGCTTTGAGATAGTTTTTGTATGCCCATACTATCTCTGACAGATGCTTAATCAAGGTGATCTTTAACAATCCAACAGTGAAGAGGAAGGAGGAAGCTTTGAACAAATCAGGTAGTTTGACCAGTGCCTTAATTTCTCTATCTGCAGTCATCTGCCTGTCTTTATGTATTTAATAAATTATTAGAGTGAATGCAGTAATGCTTGAAAAGAGGGGTACCCTTGTACAGGGTCCCAGCCACTGGTCTCACATTCTACTTCATGGAGGAAAGTCTTTTGTAACAACTAGGTCCTATTGCTGCGTTTCTCTTTCAAATCCAGGGAGCTACAGTAACTTGTGCTGTTTCTAACCAAGATGCATCTTTGGAACCTTTTGTTCCTTCTGTCATCTTTCATTCTCCTACCACTCCAGACAGTTGTAATGCATTTATGGCTTCTTCCAACGCAATAGCTGTACTATAGCCTATCTCCAAGAGTGACACTGTTTCCCTATTCGTTTTTGGATACAGTTCAAAATTACACTTCTTGTGATTGGAACTCTGTTTTTTTTATTTCGGTCCAATTTACAGATTCCCTCACTTTCTCTTTCTTTCTGTAATTCTCTTTGAGCTTTCTCTCCTAGTCTATCACTACATCCTCTTTGTCTGTGCTTGTCATTTCCCAACTGTATTGCAAAAGGGAAGGAAGGTAAGCCTTTATACACCTCTGTATCACAATATCTTCACCTTCTTGAGTGTCTAATCTGAAAACTTACACTGTAGGATCATGACTTGATGCAAGGAAGTTCTTGGCATTTGATCTTATTTATTTTGGAGCATGCTTCTCTCTGATACTTTGGACATATCACATAGCAGCGCTCTCTACTTGTTTGTAAAATGTTTACTATTTACCTAGCTCAAAAGGATATAGAATGAATTGTGATGTCTCATTACTTTGCGATGGCTGCTTTAAAAATGAAGGACTATGTAATTTGAGTTATCACAAGCTAGATTTTGCTATATATCCTACCACTAAGTAGAGCTTTACCTTCCAAATAATCACACAAGCAGACTTCTAATGTAATATGGCTTAGCATACAGACTAAGGACAAGTGATTCAGGATCAAATTGTAAAGCTCAAGATCTAGCTTGACTATTCCTAATATCAAAGCACCTAATTTTTAAATAGAATTCTCCAGTAGTATTTTAATATGATGCTTTCACTGTTATGTAGAATATAAAAAATGGATTGTTTAGTTACATCCAAAAATGTAATGAGCTCTGTGTTAGGTGAATGATTTTTCTTTGGTTAGGGCTGACTGGTGAGGCAAGCCTGGGAGGACTTGAATTTTCTTAGTGTGATTAAAAACGGTAACCAAGCAATTCCACTGGCAACAGTCATGTGGGACACATCACTTGAAACTAACCTCAGGCTGTTACTTTTTGGATCTTTTCAACAGAAAATGGGAGATTAGGAGAAACAGCTCCTTTAAATTGCTTGCTTTTTTACACAGTTTTTACCTTTTCCAAATAATCTTCTTGCTGCTGCCTCCAGCTAGGCAGCTTCCCGAGATGTGCACCAACTTTATGGAGGTCAAAATAATTTGAAAGGAAGAAATAATTTTAACAAGAGAGCTGGCTCTGAGTATGTAATTTAACTTGAACTAAAAACAGCATTCCGGAGTGAGAAGAATTGGCCCTTCCTATCTGAACAGCGTTGAGGTTGACAGAACATTTTGAATTATACCATCGCATCATTAATTCATTTGGAATACACTGTGCTTCACTGACATAACAGTGATCATAATAAATTCATCTAGTAATAATGTGCAGGGCATAGAGTGTCTTATATCCGCACACCCCCCACCTCACTGCCCCAAATGTATTTTTAGAGGTACTAGCTGCTTAAACAATGTTCAACTGCTGACAATCTGCCTTTTATATATATTCTTTTACCTAAGGGTAATAGACATGAGTTTGTGTTCTGTTTGTGTGCTTGTCTTCTTTGCAAGAAAGAAGTGTAAAACACCTTTCTCCCTCTTTGCCTGACCTTTTCTTTTGCCAGTGGAGCACAAGAAAACCACCTTTTTATGTTTCATGGAGTATTACAGACACAGTGTGACTGAAGGACTAATACTACATTTAATGGATATAAAATGAATGCCTGAAGCCCTAAATGTTTCCTAGTTCTTAACCAAAATTGTGCAAATTATATCTGATCAAAAGAGCAGAGAGTAAAAAATTTCTGAAATTGTAAGATTTATGGATCTTGGGTGTTCAAATATTAATTTGTTAGATTATTAATTAGGAAGGCTTTATATTAATATGTAACTTTTAATTTGAAAATCTGAGCCATCTAGAGTTGGATGAAATGACTTGCTTCATGTCTAAAA
>NW_008795037.1:1308103-1320446 GCF_000699145.1 Aptenodytes forsteri
TTTAAAAAAAAAAAAAAAAATCTTCTGTGTGTGTCTGCTACCCTCTCTTCCATGCTTTTTTTGTGTGCTTGTCACAGGCTTGAAGGCAGATGTTGGAAAATGTGGATAGATGAGGTGAAAATCTTGGGTTACAAGTTGCAATCAGCAGTTGCAGATAACTTCCAGTGATGATTCTAGGCTTTCTTATTTGTTAATGAGCCTTTGAAGGGTCTCCAGTTAGTTACTGAATCAGCTCATTGTTGCTCTTATTTTCTTCATCATGTTCTTGCACTCAAAAGCAACAAAAAGACCCTAAAATCAAAACAAACCTTGTTTAAAAAAAAAAAAGCTCATAAACCTCAGGTGATAGTACATGGTGTCTGCTACCTGCTCTCTTCCATGCTTTTTTTGTGTGCTTGTCACAGGCTTGAAGGCAGATGTTGGAAAATGTGGATAGATGAGGTGAAAATCTTGGGTTACAAGTTGCAATCAGCAGTTGCAGATAACTTCCAGTGATGATTCTAGGCTTTCTTATTTGTTAATGAGCCTTTGAAGGGTCTCCAGTTAGTTACTGAATCAGCTCTTGTTGCTCTTATTTTCTTCATCATGTTCTTGCACTCAAAAGCAACAAAAAAACCCTAAAATCAAAACAAACCTTGTTTAAAAAAAAAAAAGCTCATAAACCTCAGGTGATAGTACATGGTGACTGGGAAATACAGACCATTTCGATTGTGGGCACCAGTGAAGTCAGTAAAATGGATGAGGCCGGTCATGACAAAAGCTCCATTTTGTAGATGTGATTTTTATTATTTTATATAAGGGGATCTTGGAAGCAGCAAATGGTTCTTTCAGAGATTCAGAGTAGAATGAACTGCTTCAAATAAAACAGGTACCAGGGTCTTGAGGGTACAGTACAAGAGATATGTAAGGAGGCCATCCTTCTTGAGTTCCGGTATATTTAAAACAAACAAACAAGCAAAAGCCCCAAAGAGGCGATGAGATTAAATCTCAAACCCCACATTGCTCTGTATTTTGGTGAAGTGGCCAGGAGAAGAATGAGGCTTTTTCCCAACAGAGCTTTGACATGCTCATTTTATTTTATTACCATGCTCTCAAACACATTTAATACTGTATGGATATAAGAACAGGACAGATCCCTCTGAGGAGTCCTTTGCAGAGTAGAATGTAGAGGCTAGGAAGGAAGCACTTTAAGGAGTCCCAAACAGCTCTTTCCAGTTTTCCTCTCCAAATGGGGTAGAGCTGCCACTTCAACATAATGAACAGGGATAAATAAAGTAATAAAGCTGTCTGCATCCACAGCCGTATGGTTCCTATTCCCATAGGCTCAGCAACATCAATCAAAAGTGAATTAGAGAGACGTGTTATGCCTCTGTTGCATATCAGATAGCTGTTCAGGCGATACCTAACGTAAATTCATTTTAGAAGCTTGAAATGAGGCAAAAGCCTGGTAACAGTGTATCTGAAAACTGTTTGCTGTGTCCTGGACTAAATGAGCGTAAGGTGAAAATGTGCCACAGCTCTTCCTCTTGCAGCAGAAGCCAGTGGGGGATGAGGGGTGCTTCAGGGGTGGTTGAAAGACAAATATTGTTAGTCAAATTATCTGAGAAGTTATTCACAGTCCTCTAGCTTCAGCCTTCAGTGTGTCGTTCTCATGCATCTCTGGTGGACAAAGTGATCTTAGCAGTGATTTATTTAGTTGACCATCAGATAATTTTCCTTCTGGAAGGTTGTGCAGACACAGCATAGGTGTATACAGTGCTACTTCTAGTTTACTCAAGAATGATGGTAGTCTGGGTTCAGGTAAGGGCTTGAAGCAGCTGCCTTGGATATCCTGAAATGCTCTAAATTGTACTTGCCTGGTAAAGACTTGTTTCTTCTTGAAAGAGAAACACACAATTAAATCGGTTGAAGTTCTGTTCAGAAGGTACTCTAGGTCAGGCTTCCAGAAAGTAACACTGCAGGTAATTTATATGCTGAAAAAGCATTTACAGCTTCCTAGTATTTGATTATGATGTTTTAATCTAAAGCTGTGTCCATGTCACTGGTGTACTAGATCCCATAGAACCTCTTATATGGATTCAGCATACCAGCAAAGTTGCAATTTATATTGATATAGTGAAACAGATCAGTGAAAGCTCACCTTTGCTAATACATAAATGTATGAGCATTAGGGGCTTCTACTAGCATGGATATGCATTGCTGGAAAACATCTAACTGGCACAGTACAGATTTTTGATGGCCTCGTTACGATTTGAGGATGGGGTTGCTTGGTTTTGCTGTTGCTTAGAGGCTCTCACCAGGTGTCGTGGATGCTAACCCCAAAGCATTCAGTTATCATGTTACAGCTTACTATATAGATGTACAGTTACTGTAACTATACAATTTTGGTAGAATATAGCTTCCAGGCATAGCGTTACTGTTTGTTTGCCCACCTTTATAAAATGAAATGTTAATCTCCATTTTGGAAGATATTGTGCATTTCAAGTGATTAAATGAAATACCTTTGATTGTTTTCTGCACTGTGCTCCCCTTATTTCTATGAAGTAGCAAGGATGGTACTGAATGCAGTTTCCATACAAAAAGAATTACACTGTGTCCTCATTTAACACTCCTCCTGTTGCTGTTACTTCCACTTACACCTGCTGCTTGGCTGGTTACAATCTGACATTTTCTTTTCCAGAGCCCAAAATGCAGTCTTAAAACAAACTGGTGACATGTAGAAGCTCTTCTGGAGCCAACAAACCGTAATATAGTTTTAGACTGAGTAACAGTGGGCAAAGTTACTGTATTTACAACTCTGTTATCCTAGAATATTGCAGTGGGGTTATATTTAGATAATATACAAAATATCTGGATTTTAACTCCCATGAAAATGCAAGGTGAAGCAATAGCCAGGGAAAAAACACTGAAATAATACATGGCAAATAGAGTTTTGTTGCTAATCTGTAAGGTGATTTTTGGCCAGTTACTTCACCTCTGTTTTCTTTCATCTCTTACCCTTTATCTGTGTTTGGTTTAGACTGTAGTTCTTTGGGCAACAACAGTCCCCTTTTTAATGCCAAGCCCTGCCATGCTCTGTCACCTCAGTCCAAGAACTAGGTTCTTCCATTTTGTACAAATTAGAGTAGATTTAGAGGAGCTAGCACAGACTAGAGATGATTCCGGGTTATGATCTGGATTCAGAGTGCTATTAACCAAATTCTAATAGGAATTTTCTAATTTTATGGTGGTTTTGTTTTTTCACACACTAAATGTATACATAGTAAGATGCAGTCTGAGCCCCAAGGAGCATTTACTCTGTTTGCAGAGACTGTGAAATTCTAATTCACGTCTTAGTCCATATATGTCTATTCTGATACATATGATCTAGCTATATATATGTATATATATACACACACATATTATTATATGGATTTATGCAGAGAGATGTATGTATACACTGATGCATCCCCATTTGGGTCTCAAATTTAAGTTATGGCCAGTAATTTAAAACTGTAATGGCAGAACTTAGTTTTATATATAAACAGGAGGAGTCTCCCAAATCCAGGGAAACACGGAGATATTATGGGTGTTCATAAACAAAGCGGAAATAGTATATTTTGGTTCCAGGACAGAGTCCCAGGTTTATTTTACATGTTTTACTGTATTAAAATATATTTATTTTTTTGTTTATAGAGAGGTAAATACTTTCTCTGAGGTGATTATTGGGACAGGTGATTTTGTTCTCAGTGCTAAACATGGAGCTTGATTTTTGAGATATGGATGCTGATAACTACATGGGAATGCAGGGGAAAAATCCCTTATCTAGCTTTTTACTGTACAATTTGGATGGGACAAGTGTGTGAAGATTCTTCTTCAGAAGAGAGAATTAATTCTTACTTGACCATATCAGGAAGACAATGAGAGACATTTGTCTGCTCCTTTTTTAGTTGTATGGTGGTTTTATCCCAGAACAAAATGTTGCATTACCTACGTTCTTTGCCAATTATTAAATCTGTCATTTTTCTGTAGATTCCTTAAGCCTTCTGATTAAGCAAGGAAACGATTCTTTTTATGTACACTGAATTCTAACAGGGAAGATTTTGTGATGAGAAAATGGAAAAACCTGGAATGACATTACAGGACTTCCCCTGAATTTACATAAAAATTGAAACTGGCAAGAGATAAGAAACTACTTTAGACTACTTGCTTTTTTAAATAAAATTATATAATCTCTGAAAATATGATCAGGTAATTTTTTTGCTTAAAAACTCAGTGCATACAAAGTTGTTATGTCCTTTAAACTGTGGGAATTCAATATAAAGATAAAGAATTTCAGCATAATTTTACATGTTGTAATGCAAGCAAGCAAGCGTTAGGGCACACTCAGGTTTCAGGTCATCATTCTTAGCATCTCATGAAAGATCTGTCACAGCCCAGCCTGAAAGAAACCGGTGGAAACAATCTGCATGCTAAACCTGGGGTAAAGTTTTAAAAGAAGCTATTTTACAAAGGAAATAGCGGGATAGATAGTAAATCCTGAACTACACATTCATGTTATGAAATGGTCACCGGGCTTTCTTTTTCACGGTTCGAATGTTCCGTTTCTCTAACGAGAGCAGCACCTAGTGGCTGAAGGAGACCCGCCTCTGGCAACAGAGCAGGGGCCTGGCGTCTGGCGAGCGGGAGAGGCACTTCCTGATCATGCACGGAATAATTCCGTAGCAGTGACCGTACGATTATTATGGCTCCGTTAAATGCTACAGTAATTTACATAATATTTTCTGCTGAAGTATCTTAAATGGTTTTGATTGCAAACACCAAAATAAGTCTCATAGAATCTTCAGCTCAAAATCTCAAAACATGTTTGGACAAACGCGATGCAGCTGATAATCACTCTGAAGTCAGTGATATCTAAAAAAAAAAAATTGCAGACGCCCCCAACATTTTAGGATTTATACCTATTCTGTGTAAAAAAGATTAGGTTTGAAAAGTAATGTTTAAATATTAAATAATACTTCACGTTTGCATGCTGCCTTTGACCTTGGTGCAAAATATACCACTATGTTCATAGTTTGAAACCAGTATTCACTTTGATCCTGGATTACCTTCCTTCTCTCATTCAGTTAAGACAACATTAAAATCCAGTTGCTTATCTGTTTATCTAGATATTATGTTTGTTTACATTAAAGAGAGAGATTTTGTAAGTTGCTATGCATCAGTTCTGCGCTGGGATGCAGTCACGCAAACTCAGGATGATCCAGGTGGATATACTGGGGGAAGAGTCAGAAAATGCCATTCATATCCTATTCCTTTTTTGCTTCTTTTATCTGATATTGATGAAGCCATTATCTGCTTGGGGTTGTAGACAGTCCTGCAGATTTTAGTGTAACAACTTATAAGGCTAAAGCAAGACCATTTCAGTCTGTTTTTATCTTGGAAGCTTCTAGCAGTTTAGCAAGATAAAGGGCGAAGAATAGATTATTTTCAAAAGAACTCAGGAAAAACTGTATTCTGAACTCTTAAAAACCCGGCATTGACTGTCACGATGGTAGCTGCTGAAAGTTATGAAAGTTTAACTTCATTTAAATGTTGAAGTTGGAACTGAGGGTTTTTACTCTTTTAATTGATTCCAGTTGTATATACACAAACATAGGTGTCAGTGATTTTGAAAATCTGGCCACGTGAAAAAAAAGAGAATCAAGACAGGATTTGGGGGCTGCATTAGATTCCTTTTTGAAATTAATTTGCTAATGAAGTGTAGTCTACCATGTTGACTATTAATAAGAAAAAAATGAGCATATTCGTATTTATTTCCTTCTTCAGCCCAATGGTGATTTGTTAAAGGCTCTTTGATTCTGAAGGTTTGCCCAATTACAGTTCTTTGCAGTGTAAAGCAGTAACCACTTATTTACAATTCTTCTTGAGGGGAAACTTACATTTTGTGTAGTGGAATGATAGCTCTTGATCTACACTTAATTAACACTGACACTGTTCATTTATTCAAATAGACCTAAACACAGAGATGTGTAATTTTTATGCCAATTAGTCTGGTCAAGTGAGGTTAGCTAATGAAAGACTACTTAACTCATAAAGGAATTGGGTTTTTGTTTATTAAAAAAAAAAAAGTTTCACACTGTTCACAATGATGCAAGGGGCTGGAAGTATACAATACTGATTACAAACATAGGAAGGCACTAAACAGTAGCCAAGTTTCGCATATCTGGAATCTTGGGGGAAACAGGGATAAGGCAACAAAACTGCTTTATAAATTAATGGGAGCAGGTCTTTTTAATGGCTAGTGGCTAGCCAGCCGGTGGGTCCTGGTGAGGAGAGGTCTGGTAATCTCTGTAAAAGCCTGAGAATATGGAGTAGGGGTAGTTGTCAATTTTGATTGTAAGCAGAGGGAAACTAAAGAACAGTGTCTGCTTGCTAGAACAGTGGGAGAGGCTTGGATGTTGAGAGTGGCTGTGTTAGTGTTTAGTCATGAGATGTTGCCTCAAATTTAGCTTTTGAGAATCTCTGCCCACAGGAATTGCGTAGAAAAACTGAAGTGTGGAGAATGATCATCCATGGGAAAGCAAAAGACTCAGTATTCTGGATATTTGGGGTTGAAGTTAAGTAAATCTGGTCTGTGCTATTTGTCAAATTCTAGACATGCAGAAGCTAAGGCAGAGAACTGATCTGATACATGTAGCAGGTTTCTAGCATTTATGTTTGCCTCTTTGGGGGGTTGGATTATAATTGAGGAATGCTCATTTTGTTGAAGTTGGACTTTTCCTTCCATAGCTCCTAATGGATTGATAAAGTAAATTATTAAGTAAGTTACACGTAGCATATCTTTCAGATGATTAGTATGAGTAGAAAACCAAAAATAAAACTACAGTGTTAAACAGAAGTGCAATAAAACAATACTGCTGGCTTTTGAGCTTTAAAAGATACATCCCTTTGGCCAGTTTGGGTCAGCTGTCCTGGCTGTGCCCTCTCCCAGCTTCTCGCTGGCAGGGCATGAGAAGCTGAAAAGTCCTTGACTGGTGTAAGCACTACTTAACAACAACTAAACCATCAGTGTGTTACCAACATTGTTCTCCTCCTAAATCCAAAACACAGCACTATACCAGCTACTAGGAAGAAAATTAACTCTATCCTAGCCGAAACCAGGGCAACTGTACATCTAAAAAGACTGCCTCCATGGCCTTATTACACTTCAGAGACAAAATTAGAAAAGTGTATATCTTAACTAAAAAAAAAAAAAACAAAACTCTATTCCTTGCACACCACCTCCTGCTCAGCATCTAGCAACAGAAATTTGCTTCAACGGTATCTGTACCAGACTAGAAATGGTGCCGCCTTAATGAACATAGGAGTCATTTGCTGTTTCCTGGAGATGGTTGTACTGTACACTGTTTGCCAGCCAACCCCATAGGGAAAGGCCATGCTCCATTTTGGACTGAAGTATTAAATGTCAAGAGAAGATTTTGGATTTTCAGTGGAGGGGGCCTCCCTGATCTGAAGCAGGCTGTTCCAGCTATGTCTGCTGAGGCTCAGAACTTGAAAAGGGCCTGAGTAGCCCTGAGGGAGGATAAGCAAAAATCAGAAGAAGAAATGTAATAATGGTTCTGTTTGCATGGAGTTTACAGGCTGCACAGCTGCATGAAGGGAATATAGTTGGAGGCTTTGCTGGTCTGTGTGTGTCAGTTTGGTTGAACAAATGTCCTGTAAATAAATGAGAAACCCTAGAGAGGGCTTGCTAAACCTGGTCCTCCTGCGAGCTCTCTTGCTAGCTGCTCAGAGCATGACTATTACTGTCTGTGCAGCTGACGGGGGCTTGGCTGGTAATCCATGTATCCCTACCATAAAGGAAACAGGGCAAATATTGGTGTCTGGAAGCATTAAGTGGATTCGGAGCAATCAGCAGTGAATTTCAGTTTGATTAAACAATTTCTGTATTTAGGCAACTTGTGCTGTATAATTTTGATCCTACATAATTCATGCAGTTTAAGAAAAATACTATACATGAGGTTATGACCAGTACTGCAACACTACAGTAACACCTTTCAGTGTGATTAAACTCTGGAATTATATGCAACATTGATCTGGAATTTGATTTGAAGCTTCAGATATTTACAGTGGTCAGATTTCTTACTCAACTAAATTCACTTCAATTATTTTTGAATTTCAGAGTGGTGCTTGTGCCATGTAAAGTAGCTGCCGTTCCCCTACAGAAAAACTCTCTCCATATTCAATAGCTGCTTGTAGGTTTCCTGGCAGTTTTAACATCTAGAGTGTGTTTAAAAAAAACAAAACAAAAAAAGGCAAGCCTTTTCTTATGTTCTTTATACTGGTTGTGTTCCACTGCGCATTTGATTTTATAATTAGTTGGGTCATGTATCTCTAGCTATATTGTACCACATAAAAATGAAAGGAGGAAAGCACATTTTAGTTATAGTATGCTCACACTAGTGAGAATACTCATTCAGTATTGTTTTTATAGCCTTCATGAATAACTATATGCCATAATAAACAATAAATAATCAATTTCAATTCATTTTAGTACTTTTATCAGAAAATAAAGTGACTGAAAACCCAAAATACATAGTGTCTTTCACAAAAGTTCTTTCAAGTGCTTGCCAGATCTGATCATCTGCACAGTTGCTGAAAGTATCTAAATTGTATCTGAAAGAGGAAGAAATAACCTTTAAAAAAGACAAAATGCAAGATAGTAGAGCCAGATTACTACCAATTATCTTTAAATATTTGTTGGAGTGGTCGAATAACCATGCATTTTATTTTAACTTTCATAATAAAATATTTTCATTAATGTTTTTCTACTTCGAATTTTTCTGTACTCGAGTACTTAGAGAACCTAACAGGGGGAAAAAGTCCTGTTTTTCCTGTGTCTAAATATTAACATTTTGGGAATCATTACTATTCTAAAGAAAAAAGCGGTATTATATAGCTTATATATATTATATAGCTTCCTACAAGTAATCTCACATAATTGATCCCTGCCTCACTTCTAAGAATGGCTGCATTTACCTTTCTGTTTAATTATTTTTCCTAAAAAAGATGGCATATTATGAAGGTAGATTTACAAAGGTCATAATGGTAACTTTGTCAACAAATTGAGCAAGGTATTCCAAGACTACATAACAGTATGAAAGATGAAACAGATGGTCTTGTGAAAATGAAGCGGGTATTGAGAGTAGGTGGAGAAGAGTTTAAGGGAAAAAAAAACCAAAACCACTAGAAGTGCATGGAGACCAGGCATCCATTAATTCATTATGTGTTTAGATGCCATTACTCAGTGTTCTGAAGGGAGGTTCAAGAACAGTTGTGCACACCCTGAAGCCACTGAAAAGAAAGGCCAGAGATTGTGCTAGAGTAACATTTTGGATAGGCTAGTACAGTAGAAGAAGAATGAGCATCTGTTGTAATGGGGAAAAAAGGCTGCTAGAGAAGATTTAAGAACTGAGCTTGAAATAATATCTATTCAACCCAATTTTTTGTAGTACATGGTGACACATTTCCTACCAAAGAGAGAGAATTTTTTTAAATGGTTCACTCATCCATAATTAAAAAATAAAATTACTATAGAAAGGGAGATATTTCAAGTATTTTGAAATAGTTTGTTTTACACAGTTCTCAAAAATTTAATTCATTGTGAATGCCTAGGCAAGTTATCATGGGATTTGGGTTTAGTTGCCAGCTTTGTCTTGACCAAGTCACTTGATCTGTCCCTATTTCCCATCTGTAATGAGAATTAGTACTTCCCTTCTCCAACCTTCTGTTTGCTTTGATTGTTTGCCGCATACAGTCTTCATCTTAGAACCATGTAATGGAGTTTGGATCTCAGTGTTAGCTGAGCTATTAGTAGAAACAAAACAGGACTTGGATCTCAGGGCTTTAAGCTTCTGTAATAGCAGTGGAAATTTCAGCATAAGCTAAAAATATTATATTACAATTTTTTTGTATTCCTTTGGGAAAAAAATGAGTGTTTAATCATAAAAACAACTACTTTATTGTACCTATGAACAGAATGCTGCGTTGAAGAATGACAAAAAATTTTGTTCTTAGGGCTTGCAAACTCATTGTGCAGATGTTCACATTATCTATTAGGATAGTGCCAGCAGTTGGTTCTACTAGTCAAAACAGTGCTACACATACTGAAGACTTGTCTGCAGGAAATAAAACATGGAATGATGATTTAAATAGTTATTTACAGTGGATACTGCCCACAGTCGGAGGGGGTCTACATTGGCAGACCTCTGATTGAATATCTGTGCTCTATTTCCTACGAATAAAGTAGACTATAATTGGCATGACTGCAAGATGCTAACGGTTATGTCTCTTTGCCATCCTATCATTATGTCATGTCCAACATTTGGCATTTGTGAGAGAGGAATATATGATTTTTAAGGTGTGTGAGATTTGTTCATGCTACTTACTTGCTCCTTTTGGACTATCTGTTGAACATGTTAATAAGTGCACCAGTAATATTAAAAATGGTTTAAAATAAGGGCATTCTTTGACATTTTGCTGAAAGCTACTCAGAAGAATTCTAATTTTAAGAAAGGAGCATTAATATATTAGAGGAGAAATATAAAAATTTAGCCTACACAGTTAACTCTCCTGTTATAGGACAATTTACAAGATTAAGTTAATGTACAGCAGACTGTGTGAGCAATCTGTTGGATTAGACAGTTTCACAACTCATAAAGGGTATAGAAATGTCCATGAAAATGCGTAAGTACTTAAAATTTTTTTTATTAACTAAAGATAATACAACCTGATTTAACCTGTGATGTTCATTCAACTGTAAATGGACAAACAAATACCAATGTGCTAGGAAAATATTTTCATTACTTGCTGAATAGGCAACATTCTTTGTGGTTTGTGCATGATTAAAGATTAAGCTTCTAGACTGCCATCCCTCTGGATATGTTTACATGGCATAATGAAATGTTGCATAGCAATAACAAAGTTGGATCTAATTGTGTGAACTGAGATATTAAGAATAATGATGCTGTATTTACATACTGTTTCACATATGTTAATAATCCCTGTTTCTCAGCATCATTTATTAACGTGTATGGAATATACTACACTTTTTTTTTTCCCCCTTAAGCTAACTTATTTAGAATTGTCTTAGGATGTCATTTTATAGCCCTGCAATATGTAGTGTGGATCTTTATACTATAAAAATCATAATTTACAGATAAACCTATTTAGAAATGTAGATCTTTGAGAAATATGCCATTAGGTAGCACAAGAAAAAGCATATCCAACAAAAAAGGTGTGTATCTTATCAAAACATGTTCTTCTGACAATACCAATAGTTTCTTGACCATTAAATTTAATATTTAGGCCTGTGAGAACCATAGAACTGTTTTCTCTGTATTTCATTTGATAATCTTTAAATATAATTTCTCTTTGACTTGGCCAGCCTTTGGGAGATTTCAGTGACTCTGTTTTGGGGTCTCAGGAATACGTCTCAGAAATGGGGGGGGGAAGTATATTATTTAATGCGTGCACAGTGTCTTTAAAAATGCTATTGTTTTTTGACACAATTTAAAATATCTGTATAAACTGTAGTCTTGCTGCCATGTTTACAGGCAGGTCTTACCTAGGCATACTTAATTATCTCTTCAACTGAAGTAAACTTTGAGCCTGTCTCAGTTCCTGTTCTCACACACACCTTGAGAAGTCCACTCAGCTATAATTTGACCAGAAAAAAAATTCTGATATAAGTATTGGAAAATCATCTTCTGTTCTTTTTTATCTGTAATAGCTCTGTTGAGGAAAGAAAAGTGACTAATCAAAGTAAAAGACTGCTTGAGAATGAAGAAGTTTGATGCTAGTGCCAGCAATAGATGCCCAGAGCCTGGAGAAATATCACAGGTCAGCAGGAGAGCACCTGAAGAGCAACACAAAGGAATTCCAGCCAATAAGATAGCTTCATCGGGGGCCCAACTTAAATGCCTCTATGCAGGAGAGCGCCTGAAGAGCAGCACAAAGGAACTCCATCCAGTAAGACAGCTTCATCGGGGGCCCAACTTAAATGCCTCTATGCAGGAGAGCGCCTGAAGAGCAGCACAAAGGAACTCCATCCAGTAAGACAGCTTCATCGGGGGCCCAACTTAAATGCCTCTATGCAAACGCACGTAGCATGGGGAATAAACAAGAGGAGTTAGAGACGTGCACACGCCTGCAGGGCTACGACCTTATTGGCACCACAGAGACGTGGTGGGATGGCTGCTATGATTGGAGTGTTGGGATGGAGGGATACAGGCTCTTTAGGAAGCACAGGCAGGGGAGTCGAGGAGGGGGTGTCGCCCTCTGTGTCAATGACCAGCTGGGGGGC
>NW_008795037.1:1322143-1336242 GCF_000699145.1 Aptenodytes forsteri
GAGGTCAGGTTGGATGGGGCTCTGAGCAACCTGATTTAGTTGAAGATGTCCCTGCCCATGGCAGGGGGGTTGGACTAGATGACCTTTAAAGGTCCCTTCCAACCCAAACCATTCTGTAAGTATAAAAGCTCATGAACAACAGAATTCAGTGATAGGCCCCGAGGCAATTTCCAAGCTATTAGAACTGCCTGTGGAGACTGTCAAGCTGCAGTAGCTAGAAAAATATCTTTCACAGTTTGATGTGAAGTCCTGTGTTTTTCTAGCCTCTCCTTACTTTTAGGAGATATTGCATAGTTAATAAAATGCAATAAACAGTATATTTAGTGTGAAATCTTAACTAAATGTATATATTGTAACAACGCTAATAATCAAGTAGTAATGCTACTATAGTGTCTTTACTTTTACTTTTACAGTTACTTTTTTTTTTGTTTAACAGTATACAAAGTAATCAGATTTGGGGCATACTGTACTAGATGTGATAAAGATACAAAAAGAAAATACAGTCTCTGCTTTGCCCTTAGTAAAATACTTCCAATCTCATTTTAAAAAGATATTACAAGTGAGTTTAACAAGCTACAGAAGGGCATTAATGCGAAATGAAATACATATTCAGTAACAATGGCATACAAATTAGCTACATGTATAACTTTGTGTTGTACAAGAGCTCTTTCCAAAGTATGGACTTTTTACCTCTCTCCTTTTTGTTGCTGTACCTTGGCATGCCTGCAAAATGCTGTCTGAAGTAGGATAGAATGTGGCCCAAGAGAATTTAAGTCTTGAACTGTGGGGTATAAACAGTGGCTAGAATAAGAAAATTACATGTAGCAACATAATTTAACAACAAGGTTAACCTGTGAATAATTTGTTTTACTTGGATGATGTAAGGTAATGGTAAATATTTTGATACAGCACTTACGAAAGGAGAGCTCAAAACAGCAAATAATGCCACAATCAAAGTCACAAAGCTCAGGAGGATATGTGTTCTAACTGCAAACCAGAATAACGCACAGTTGAACAACAGCATATGTTTGGCATTTTCATTAGTTAACTTTTTAAACCTGAAATGAAAGCAAAAATGAACATTCAGTTTTATATAAAAGTTTTTAGTATAAGCAGAAGTTTCATGTCAAATGTTGAGGTGCTGATTTTTAAACATAAGCTTTATGAATGTCTTCACTCAAAATACAAGTGCAAGTGCCACTTACTGAAGCAGGCATGTTGATTATGTTGATTATGAACTTATGAAGAATCAGTTTAGATTGCCACATTTTTAAGGGAAGTACTAAGTTCTGAAGAGAGTCTGGCAGGTCAGGCGTCTTACTAGTATGCTCCTGTATGATGAAGATACTTGGATTGATATCTGGTGCTTGGGGAATATATTTTCTAAAAGATGCTCTGTGTTTCCAGCTAAACCCTATCAGTTTGAGAAGCATTCTTCTTGGGCATACTTGATCTTTTCTCTTCTTACTGAACGTAAATGCACATGTGAAAGGACTAATATTTAATATGGTAATAAACCCGTTGTTTACTAAGTCTGGCAGATTGGTGGGTAAACTTTACTTCAGTACACACATTGGAAGATGAATTCTGTGCAAGCATGGAAATTGAAGCTAAAATCTGTTCAAATGTAGAAAAGAGAATTATGTATGTAATTTATTTCTGCCTCTGTATACAGATTAGACAAGAGGTTAGCCAAGGAACTCTGGAGATTATAAATTTGAGAACAATCCTGTCTTGCTGAAATTGTGATAAGCACCTATAAATTTCACTTACATTGACAAAAGCACATATGATATCTTCACTGTATTTGGATAGGATCCACAGTCCTCTAAGGGGCAAAGTATGTATAAATTTGAGATTTTACAAGTGTAAAGGGACTACAACTAAATGTAATCATGCAGTTTAGGGCCCTTTCATTGTTCCTGAGAATCAAACCTTTGTGTGGATGTGAACTATCCTATTTAACATTTCTGTCGAGCAATGAGAGCACCTCTGGTCTGCACAGCATACCCTGACTATATTGATATCTCACTGTTTAGAATCCTGTTAGATCAGCGTGTTTTAATTAGCCTAATGCATCACTGGTTTCCAGCTTAAACAAATGCCATGCAATGCATTCTGTACTCCCTTATATGCTGGGTTCTGGACAGACCTTAGTCTCTTTGAGACAGTTTCCCTGAGGATACATATATCAATATCTGTTGCTTTAAGAACCCGCTACTGAGAGTCATTAAACCTTATCTCTTTAAAAGGGTTCTAGAGATTGCTTAAAAGTCAAGTATAAAAGTATGTGCTATGTTTAAAAATTGGCACAGTGAGATTGGATTTAATGGTGTCCGTTAAATTCTTTTGAGGGTCTGTATTGGAAACCGGTAACATTCCTGTGGCTGCTCATTTTCTAAATATAAAAAGCTATGGGGTCTTCGCTGCTTGTGCAGCACGGTAACTTTGATGGAAACATTCTTTTATCACTCTGTCGAGGTTTCATCGATGTCAGTGGGAATATCAGCCTACAGTATCCACAATCAGCTGAATTTAAAGGCAGCGTTACCTATCTAAATTAGAGCAAAAATGAAACAAAGACTGTTCAACTGCATTTGTCTTACTGGTTGATAGAGTTGTCTTTTCTGTCATAAGCATGAATTACACTGAGACCTTGCACAGAGGAGGCTATATGAGACAACAGTGGTGATCTGCTGATTTTTTTCATTCTTTTTAGTTCTTAGATAATTCTCAGAAAAATCTGCAACACAACAGAAACACCATGTACTAAGTCCATGTTCTAGTAAAACCCCTGGGTGTAAACCACAGCTGATAATTTGGTACTGCCTCATGCCAGTGATTTGAACCGAAACTTTGTAATGTGTGTACACTGACAGCTCTCAGATGATTTGTGCTGTATAATTTTGCCTGAATGTCCCAAGAATGCAGAACTCTATATATTCTTCCAGCCTCTGTTTTGCCTTTTCTTATCAGCTGAGTTCTGCTTTCAATTTAGAGAAAATTGAGACTAGGCCTTTTCTTAACTTTTAAAATATTTTGTACCCTCGGAAACCTACAAGAAAATAGTCCCTATATTTCCTGAGCAGAGTGACAGCAATTTTATCTGGGTTTGGCATAGTAGTAGAAAGTTAGAATGGCCTTCTGGCTTGCAGTTTCAACAAATACCCATTTTAGGGGTCTAGCTTAAGACACCTTTGAAAGCCTGTTTGAGGGAGTAGCTATCAGTATTTGAATTGGTTCCCTTCAGGTTATCTCAGGTCACTAGTGAGTTGAAAACTCTGGCCACACTTGCTATTTCTGTACCTACTTTCTCCTCAGGTCCTCCCTGAAGGTTTTAGCATAGAAAAATGTTACCAATACATTCTTCGTATTCAGAATATCCTGTCATGTTTCAGTACTTGTAATGCATTAGTAACAAAATAATGCAAGATCCTCACTCTTGGAAAATCTCTCTTACATTATTTTGTGTCCTTTCATTAGTGATGTCTTATGAATATTGAAGTATGACAAAACATACAAGAAAAACAATGAAAATGCTTTAATTGATATTGTCAGAAGGGGAGAGAAGCTTGAAGAATAGCAACACATCTAATCAAGCATATGCCCTTCAAAAAAAACCCTGGGGTCTCTGGAGTGGTGGTTGAATGTGAGAAATTGAATTTCTTTGAATTTTCTAAATTCTTGCATTGCTGGATGCTCTCTATCAGGCGCTACAGTAGTGAACTTCCAGCCACTTCAATTTGCCATTCCTGCTAACCTGGCCTATTTCTGGATCTTTGTTGCTAGCTGCAAGACTCTGGGTGAACAGGCAGTAGTGGTTGACATGTACCTCTGTAATCACACTCTGCACAGATGAAGAGACTTGGCTACATCTGGAAAAAATGGTTTAACCAAAGCCTGAATGCAGTCCTTTATACAAAAAGCAGAGAATAATTGACAGCTTGCCATGCTGGATGTGCTTGCTATTTAAGATACGTTGTTCTACAGTTCTCAGCTTCTGATAAGCCTTTACAAAAGAATCTGCAGAATTGAGGTTTAAGAATAAAATACAAAAGCATACCCTGTAAATTTCTGTAGGTCAAACAAAAAGGATAATTCAAATCACTTGAAATATCTTGAAGGAATAGTACATCAACTTACCTAAAAGGAAAAAAAAGTAATAGCTGTGATAGCAACTGCAATTAACAGAAAAGGAAAAACAAGAGCTATTTTGACTAGAATAAAGAAGACTTGAAACTGCTGCAAAAAATTCTCAGCATGAAATGGAAGGCTCACATCCAATTCATCCATATTATTAGAAAAAAAGGTTCATTAGCCTGCCAGTGGGATTTATATCAAAGAAACTCACTGGCCTCTAAGATCTGTGGAGAAAAGGAAAGAGCAGAATCAGATGGTAGTCTTTGTCTCTTACTGTAGTTAGAGTTTATGTAGTGATGCATACAATAGCTTTAATCTTGGCTAAGATTAAAATTATAGGAGTAGCAAACAATTTTATTACAGCTTTTACAGCATCAGCATTTATAAAGCAGCTTTTGAAAGTAATGCTTTTGAAAGTAAAATAAATTTCTTCAGGTCTTAAAGTCTTTCTGTTGTTTTCGTAAGTAAAGCAAAAAACAAAATAAATACATGAGAGTCAGAATATCAAGGATTCGATGATTTCGTAGCAAAACCTACTACCTCCACTCAGCTCTGTGACTTGTACACAAATAATAGCAACTTAATCTTAAAGCAGATTAGAGGTGCTGTTATAGATTTAGGTTACACAGAATGATAGTTTTTACTTAGAGACCTTGTCAGAGGGTTTTAGACATTTTATGAAGATTAACTGATTAAGAGGTTTTTGTAGGTAGTACTTTTTGTAATATAATAGAAAACCTGATGCAAAAGACTGATACTCATATAATCTGCTTCGGGTACCTATAATGTAGATGTCTGCATCCAAGCCTGTTATCTAAGCTCTCTTTACAATAAGTGGAAATAAGTACACACTTCTAGAGACTGTTCATCTGACATGTTTCAGGCATTTTATCTCAGGACTGGATGAATCTCAGTTAAATTGCTGGTTTTCTCTTGCAATTGTTAAGGAAGTCTAGATAAATATTAAATAAGTATTCTCTACTAACTCGAAAGAACAAGGTAGTTGCTTTACCTTATAAAATAAATGATCAGGTAAAATGGAAGGAACCTTTAATGTTTCCTTTGTAAAAAATAAACACTTTAATGATGCTTAGTATGATCATGGTTACCATGCTGATTTCACAGACTAATGGATAGAAGTATGTTCTAAGGTTGTCTGAGATACTTTCCAGCAGAGCAGTTTTTGTTTTGTTATCCAAAATGTTGTAGTTCTCCTTTAAAAAATACAGAAACAGAACCGTGATCTAAATCTTCACTGATACAATGATAGATAGGAGTGAACAAAGAAAGGGTAGCTGAAATAGAAGGCACCTCTTTCACACTGCTTTATTTCCCCCACCCCCTTCTTTTTTCTTTTTTTCTCTTTTTTTTAATTGGAAAATGGATCTGAGGAAGGCTGATGATGTATGAAGCAGTTTTAGGACATCTCATGCATAGTAAATCCTTCTTCTAGTTTATATAGAAAAAGCCTTGGAACTATAGGCTTTATACAAGGCTCTCATGTATCACACATGCCACATTTTTATTGTATTGAGTTATGAAACATTTGTAATAATTTTACTGATGTATTAGTTAAAATTTTTACAGTGTTTAGTTTCACCATCTAAAAACTGCATTTTTGACCCAAATCATACTCTCTTCTTCTCTTAATACCTCACTTCCCATTTGGTATAACTGTCAGCTTTCCTTTTTTTATGCTTTCAGACTTTTGTTTTAGGTTTCTGGATAGCTTGGAAATTTATAGCCCTTCCTCCACTGAACAGAGTGAAGTTTTTTCATAGGCAGTATAAAGTTACAGAGGATAATTCTCTTGAGTTTTTAAAGATCTGTCTGAGCTCTATGTTACTGTCACCAGATTCAGATGGCTGGGATGTATTTCATGTTTCTATGTCTCTTCCTCTAGAAATAACATATTTAAAGTTCCCTGCATCCCCTATGCATCTCTCAAGTTATATAGAATCGTAGAATGGTTTGGGTTGGAAGGGACCTTTAAAGGCCATCTAGTCCAACCCCCCTGCTGTGGGCAGGGACATCTTCAACTAGATCAGGTTGCTCAGAGCCCCATCCAACCTGACCTTGAATGTTTCCAGGGATGGGGCATCCACCACCTCTCGGGGCAACCTGTGCCAGGGCTTCACCACCCTCAGCGTAAAAAATTTCTTCCTTATAGCTAGTCTGAATCTTTTAGTTTAAAGCCATTCCCCCTTGTCCTGTCACAACAAGCCCTGCTAAAGAGTTTGCCCCCATCTTTTTTATAAGCCCCCTTTAAGTACTGACAGGCTGCAATAAGGTCTCCCCAAAGGTCTTTCCTGTGCTGAGGGCTCCAGAGCTGGACGCAGTACTCCAGGTGGGGTCTCACCAGAGCAGAATCACCTCCCTCGCCCTGCTGGCCACGCTTCTTTTGATGCAGCCCAGAATATTATATAAATACCTTGAGTTAAGAATTTTGCACAGTTAAAGCTGTAGGTGTTTTCTAAAAGCCACCCTTGTTCAATTCAAAATATTTACAGTTAAGAAAGAAGTCAGAATTCTTACTTGGATTCTTCAGAAAAAGGGGTGAAAATGTTGCAAAGTGCATGAAATATTTCTTAAAATTAGTGCTTTATAAATCTAATATAGGTTTGATCAACGTAGTGACTATAGTAACAACACTGGTTATTGTGAAATGAGGTTGAAGACAATAGAAGAGGGATGTGCAATTACTGAGATGGAGATAAGATGAATAAAAGGTTAATCTGCAGTAGAATTTGAGAAGAGCAACGGTTATATGTCATAATTCTCTAATAGTCAATATATTATAAATACGCTAAATTTGAGCTTTATTGCTCATATACTTCAGATATATCTACAACTGTCCTCTAAGAATTAGAAATTAACTAGAATCTTACGGATATACTTGTGCACATACCTCTGAGTGTTGCTCTACCTGGGAACTCAACCACCAGTTACTGAAGGCTGAAGAGCCCATTGTCAGCATACAAAAGGACTACTATGAAACACAGAGTGAAACCTAGAAATGGAACATAAGACCACATTGAGGGAGTAGAAGTAATTTAACACACAAAATTTATTTAATGTGCTGGATAGCTTCTCAGCAAAGACATTATTATTTAATCCTTACTTGTTTTTCATTCTTCATGTGCGCAGAACTTCTGTTTATAAAAATGGGAATGGAGAGTATAATTGTTTTTTACTTAGTGACATTAATGTAAATTCTGCCCAAATAAAATTTGAATAAGAACATCAAAACTTAGCTCATATACAGGGGAATATCTAGCTTGATGTTTATCAGAAGCATGCCAAAGGGGCAGATTCATATTAAAAAAAAAAATTATTCCTGTGCGTATACATCTCATGCGTGATCTGTGAGATGTTTTATGTGTTTATAGAGAGGAACAACTGGACACTGCATAAAGAATCTGAACCTTTTAAAAAGAACCGGCATTCAAACAGTCAGCAACACACACTGGGCATAAATCCAACAGGGATTCTAAAAATTCGTAATACACATGTAAAAATTTCAGTGGGTCTCAGTCCTTTTTTTCAAGAGCGATCAACAGAATAAAACTGTATTGGTAATGGTATAAAACAACAAAAAAATTCTAATAATTCTAGATTGCAGTTGCCAATAACCTAATCTTTTATTTTAATAGCCTGGAAATGTCCCCACCCTAAGTTCAGCTGCTGATTTCTTATAACAAAGCACTTAACAAAGACTAAGATGTTCCAGATTCTGATAAGTCTAAAATGCTAGATCCAAGTGTTAGCTGCTTTATCTTCACGCTGGCTATACACTGTTCCTTTTTTTTTATTATTTATTTCAATGATTTTCTCTCTTAAAAAATTTCTTTTTGAAGAGGAAAAGAAAGAAGCAATCTGCATTTTTAGTTTATAAATCTTTTGAAAGTTTAAGTTTTAATTTTTGAAAAATACATTCTTTAATGTAGCGCATATGTCACATTTCATTAAAGTTAAAGCAGGGATATTTAGCTGAAACAAAGAATAACTCAGTTTGATACTGTGCACCTTAGTTTTGAATGAAAGGAAGAGAACTCTTGTTTCTCCTCTTCTTGAACAAGTTGGTTTCTAGGAGCTGCAATATAAATTTCTTTGTAGGACTAGATGTGGTCATTTTTGTGCTAGCATCAACCAATATTAAGCATGTTTTAGCACAATAACCAGACAAAAGAACCTTTGTGTTAGTTATTTCATAGGAACATCATGTCAAATGTACTTATTCCTATGTGGAATCCTTGCTTTTGCTAAATGCTGCTGTATGGCAAGTACTCCTTCCAGTTCTGTAGCAGTTATTGAATGACTAACAAATTGTGATAAATTATATGTACTTACTAAGAATGATGAGTAGCTTTTAGGTCTGCATGCAAAACTGTATTGATATTCCATTTTTCCCTTCTCATCCTTGACAAAACAAAATGTCAATAGAAAGAAATGCAAAACCCAAATTTTGTTCCATGAAAGAGTAGTTATAAATCCAATCCATTTCCCCCTGCCTTTTTTTCTGAATTGAACTAGGAGGGCAGAATTTTTATAGATTAAAAAGTGATTTGTCATCTGTGAAGTGAACCTTCAAGCTATAAAGAAAATGACTATGGGATGTTGTAATAAAGATCTGCAAAGATGAGCGTAAAATGAAGAGGATGGGTAGGAATTAAGTGGTCAGTGTCTAATGTGGTAACTGGAATGCCCAAGATGAAGCAAACTAAGCCAAGGGTGATGGTTCTTCATACCGTATGCAGTAAATCTGTAGGACTTACTGTGGATGCTTTACATGGTTTCAAAGGCGGACTGGGTGAGTTCATGAGAAGGAAATCTATTGAGGATCACTAAATATTCAGAAACTACAATTAGTTCAGGAATTAGGTAACATGGCATTTAATTAGCTAAACTCAATCCCGCTGTGTCATTAATGGAAATGTTAAAATAATACTGGTCCTAGATAAAGACTTGTAGGGTTTTTTTGCCCTGGGAGGAGTGAAGTAGATGAAGTAGAAGTATGGTTCTGCCTGTCCATTTTGAGGCTGTAGGAATTTCAGTCCAGGATTGTGTTGGGGGCAAAGGAGGAATCAGGTCAAGCTAGTATACAAGTTCAAAAGCAAACAGCTGTCAATGAAGACAGCTTAAACCTTTGCTTAAATTGTTCTGAAATGATCAGTGGGCAGAACCCACATAGGTGATGCAACTAGTAAATATTTGCTCTCATTTAGAGTCCTTATTTTATCTTGTTGATACAAGATAATTAGTTAGCTTGCCAAAAAAAAAAAAGTTCTTTTTATTTAATGATTCACCTTTCAAAACAGTTGTGCACTTAGACATTTATACATCAGCTAATTGTTTTTTATGGCCACTCCTTTTATTTCCTGAAAGGCACTTGCTCTTAAAAAACAAACAGACAAACAACACATTTCCAGTCCTTAAGGCCACGAAGAAAACTCAAAATCAAAAGAAACAAATGTAAAGCCATGCAGGTTGGTCTTTTTTTTGAGGTGAGACTGACGGAACTCGTAAGCTCTGTTCATCTCAATAGATACTAAGTGTGAAGTTAAAAATTACTTTTTCTTGTCAACATTATCTTGTTACTGATCTTCATAGCGTATTTGCCACAGAAATACCTCTCTTCCCTTGAAAACCTAATCACTTTGTATTTACCTACTATTCCCTCTTTTCTACCCCCAATGCACCTACAGTAATCTCAGATGTATTGCTCATTTTCTGTTCTATTTCTAAAAAGTAAGCGGTGTGCCTCTGATACTTATTTGCATAAATTGTCTGAAGAATTATTACTATTTTGTAAAAATACCTATACACATTTTATACCACAATATTCATAAGTGAAAGAGAAAAACTATTTACCTCCTGTAGTTGATGCATTACCAACAGTATTGGTTTTTTCCTTTAAGGGCTTCTTTTATGCATTGTTCAAAAATATGCTTTCCAATATGTGCATTAACTGCTGGTAGGGGACCATCCCACAATAAATACCTCTGTTGGCATAAACAACATGCACAAAGATGATCATTTGTTTCTGATCACCAGAAAGATTTAGACCTCTTTCATCTATCTAAGAGGAAGAGAGAACTACATAAATTAGAGGACAGACACCTAGACAAAACACATTATTTTAGAAGATAGCTCTGCATTCATAATTACAATTGATCCATGATTTACATTGATTATAAGGCTATGTTCTTAATCAGATGAGGATTTACTTACCTAATATAGTTTTAGTCTTCCATGGAGCAAATACATCGAATCACAGACAAATTTTGTGAGACTTGATTCTGTGACTCGGACTTTTTTATGTTAGTGGTGCAGTTGCTGGCTTTCAAGCATTCATAAAAGAGCACTGTCACCTTTCTCCTGATCTTTGATAATTTTGGTAATATTATGGTTATGAGAAAGTATTCCCTCACGGATAGGCATAACCTGATAGACATGTCCCTGAACCTTAAGGGAATTTGTAGCAAATTTAGACCTCAATTTCATGTCTTCATTACTTCAGCTATCGCATCTTTTAAGTCCAAGAGTCACTGAAATGAAAATTTTTAACAGAACGACACATACCTCTTCGCCGCAGTGAATTCTGAAAAAAGGAGCGTGGCTGTCTAAAGCTACTAAAGGACTATCTTAACAGGAGGAAAAAAGAAAAGATAGTATGGGATCTTGTGTACAGTAGTAACTTGCATTTAAAATTACTTCAAAGCATTCCACAAAATGGCTATTGCTCAAGCAAACTGCTACATATTTGCTAAAATTCTGCATATTGTTCTTGATCTGTTTCAGCTGAATTACATGAGTTTTATTTTAGTTTTCAAAATGTCTAAGTCAATCAGTACTTCTCAGAGATGATCACCAGGTGGTAAAAGGGGCAGAAGCAAATTGGGTAGAAAGGTTCTTCATGATTTCAACTGCCCCCTGAATTTAACATTTTTCTGGTTACAGTACAGCATTTGATCCCAAAACTTTCTGAATAATTTAATCCTGTCTTTCCCAAATCTGAAATAAGAATTGCAGTTATCAGCTGTTTAACCACAATGTACACCTGAAGAAATTAGTATATGAACTTCAATGGGGAGTCAAGAGGGGTATACGTTTATAAAACTTCTGTTTAAATATATCCTTCTGACAGCTACTTCTCTAGCCGAGGAAGAGAGAAAGACTTTTCTCAGAACAGATCGGGTCAGTGAATAACTGATCTATTATAAGCTGGTGTGGAGATGTTTCCACTTCTGAAGTGTGGAAGTGGGTCATTCTCATTCCAAGATTTTTGAAAGAGGAGGATGAAATCTTAAGGGGAACAAAGTGACTGTGTAACAGGGTGCTCTGCATCACTTTTGTGACTGATCACATTAGCATTTGCTCTGATTATTAGGAACAACTATGTTGAAGTTTGTCTTAAGTTTTACTGAATCTTTTTATATTTTGTGTGTTGTTATGGTAACAACTATACAATTTGAAATGCATGCCTCTAGAGTAGTTGAATTAGCTTAATCAGTTATAGTATAATTTTCTACTGCAAAATTTTTCATCTGCATTTTGAATCCCTAAATGCAGATCAGAGATTAGTCACTTTAAAAAAAATTCTTACTAACTTCAAAATATTTGAGTGTTTGTTCTTACATGAATGATCAGGAAAAAAAAAAAAAAAGACAAAATTCAGTAGTTAATTCACCATTTGGAAATAACTGACTTAAATATTCAGTAACAGATGCTTAGTAGTTATAATATAGTATAGCTTTATTCACTTCAGTTTACCCCTGCTGAGACACTGGCCCTTGTTAATGGGCTGTAAATGACTTACAGACAGTAACCACACTGAAATGGCAGAAGAGAATACCATTGCTCTCCTGAGTCTGCTAACAAGTTTCTTGTTATAAAGACACTCAGTGAACCTCTCCATATTTCATTGTTTTACCATCTTGATTTCTTAATCAGATAGGATGTGATGTAACTTTATTGACAAGAGTATAAGAAAAATATTAAAAGGTGGTAAGACTTGTAGCTTTTTATATGCAGTATTACCTCCAAAAGGCATAGATACTGAATAGTTTATTTGAGATTCTTGGAGGCAAACCCACCAATGTAAGGAAAACATATCACAAAGATGATGTGCACTTAGGAGAATACATGCATACGCACAAAAGGCATATTGAATCCTAAGGCCTACTAACATGGCAAGATGTCTGAAAAGCTAGAGTCAGTTATGTCTGAAATAGACTTTGGTGCAATTGAACATGTGCTACTGTGCAGAATTTTTGAGAAACTTAAGTGTATAAAAGAAATCCTGGGATACAAAGTGAGTGACAATGTTTAAGACCTTTTCTTCTGGGTAACAGTTCTTAGGGTTAATTGTATTAATAAACTTGGTATACCAAGATTGCTGCTACAATACAGTTTTGGGTTTTCTTCACTTAAAAAATGATAAGCATTTTAAAATCTAGTCTTTCTCTTTTATTCTTTCTCCCTTTTTCTTAAATGGCAGTGTAATTGCTTACATTTTAGTATGAATTGTAATACTTACTTCAGTCATATCTCCATGAGGATGAATTTCCATACCTGACCCCAGGCTGCATACACTGACTGCATAATTGTATCTGAAAGTAAGAGTCCAGAGTTTCTTATTTTTCATCATCTGAATACAATCTCATGCATTTTTATTAATTGTGGCATCTATGCACCGAAACAGTGCTTTGAACCGAAGATATATGACTAAAATTCAGTCCTTCATCTAGCTCTCATGTTTTCTCTCTGTAAAATTGCAGCTGTTTCATGCTGACACCCCTGTGGTATTCTCTTTAATTCTTATTTTTTTTTTTTATGAGAAGAAATAAATTGTTGCATTTTCTAGCTTACATTTTAGACAAGAAGCACTGGATCTATTTGAAATTTCGAGCACTTACAAACCAACAAGTTATGGACTTGACATAAGATTTTATTGAGGATATACAATGCACAGGATCTTCTACTGTAATAGGCCAGTTTGCCTTAACAGTCAGGGTACAAATTTACCAGGTTGATTATTTGCCTGTTCCATTGCGTTTTCACGGATACTGTTACATTTGCTAGTTATCTTAAGCCAATAAGAGTATGGTAGCTCATTCTACAAATTCCCCTTTATTTTGTTGCATATGGCATGCTCAATTTTATTCCAAGGTGAATCCCTCTCCACGACTTTCTGTCATATTTTTAACTTTCTAAGTGCATATATATGAATATTCTGTTCTCTCTGTGTATATACTAGTTCTGCTTTATGAATGAATATCTTAAAAATCAGAAAAGTGTTAATACCATCCTTTCCTGCATATTCCCCATTATATATCATTCCTTATCATTCCACTGAGTATTTGGCACTCCACCCAAATTCAATGTAAGTGTTCACATTCACAAGTGAATACAAATTAATACAGACTGATCTTGTGACCAAAATTTTGAGGCATTGTATTTATTCCTTAAGAACCATATATTCAATACTTGCTATCTTCCTATAATTTACAAGAAGTCAATTCCGACAAGACTGAGTTGCTCCTTATCCATCAACATTTCAAGGTTGAGGCTTATGAGGGAAATTGGAGTGAGCTTAGAAAACTGCATGAAAAGTTATTTGGAGAGTAAGGGAATAATTTATGAGAAAAGATTGAGTTAAATATGCATGCCTTAGTTAAAGAAACACCTATGTCATTCGTAAAGGTCTACAGATATTTAACAGATATAAACAGCAAGGAGAGTGTGAGTGGAATTATTAAGGGACTGTCAGTCATCTGACTAGAATAAGGAAACGAAGCAGATTTTTTCCAAATGTCATCTGAAAATCAGAGAAAAATTAATGATATAAAAAATTAAATCTTTGGGCCAGCACATGTAACCTTTAGCATGCTCTGAGATCAGGGTTACGAAATGAACATAAATCTCTGAAGAATCATGGCAGATTGAGACGGTTATCA
>NW_008795037.1:1336320-1358898 GCF_000699145.1 Aptenodytes forsteri
ATGCTTGGAACATTTGAATTGGATGTGAATCAAGTACTAGATTACATGTTAGGAAAAAGCATGCATTGGGAAAGCATTAGCATAAATAAGTTTGGTGGTTTGGGTTTTTTTCCTCTGTTATGTTTTGTTTTGTTTTGTTTTTTACTCTAGGAGTAAAATTGTAAAAAGCCCCCACTGGTTTAGAAAACTAAATTCAGAGGAATGGAAATGTGAAAAGAAATCTGTAGTACCTGAATCTCCAGATCTGTTACTACTGGCTTTTCACATAGTAGGAGATTCTTTCCTACTGGTGCAGATGACTTCTGTTCTTCTGGGATGGAGCAAAAAAATAATACTCTTTTGAGATAATTTCTGATATTTTGTCCTCTTTGTCTCTTATTAGGAGAGAGAACTGAGAAGAGGAACATATAAAGATCCTTCCAGATAAAATGTTTTAGAAACTACAATAATGCATATTGTTTCTGTGAACTCCTGATATTGGAAAGAAAACCACAATTACAATTGTGTTTGCTACTTTGAAATCACAATTTTCTATACCTTAGGTGGTTGTTGCAAAAGCTGTTTCCCAATAGTAAATTATAATCAATTTAATGCATGTTAAAATCTCATTCTTTATTTGCATACACTTATCAGTTACTAAAATTGCAGCTTGTTGAAATTCAGTTGTGAATTTAGCCATCTTCATCTGTAATCAAGCTGTAAAAATCTTGTGAAAACATTTCCTTAATACTAAAATATCTGAGAAAAAATTAACATAAACAGAGATAATTGAACATGAGCGTTATAAAGTAGAAATGTTTAAAAACGTGCCACACTTGAAAAAGTGATTTGTTATCTCTTTTTATATTTATTTTTTCAAGCATATATACTTCCACATTCCCTACTGAATATTCATTTATTCCTGTAACTTCTATTACATTTTAATTCTTATTACAGTATTCTGTTGCTCACTAAGAACATTAGTCAAGGTTCCCTTTTTATACTCATTGCTGTATGCTAGCAAATGAATGTGGAAAAAAAGCTTTAAAAAAAAAAAAAGCTTGTTTAACAAGAGCTCCATGTTAATAACTGCTTGATTAGGAATATATATTTGATATATTAGGTATACAGAGATATATATGATATATTAGATAGAGATCTATATATGCTTTACAAACATACAGAAAAAGTAGAACTTCTGAAATATGAAGTGATTCTTTGCACATGAAGTTCTTCTATGTGTTCCAGAAATTTCTTAGGATTTTACCCTGCATCTTATTTTTACCTGAAGGGACTGTCTAGATAATTGTTGTAACTGGCTACAACGGCTTTTATGACCCAGATGACTTTGTCGTCCAGAACCTCATCGACATCATCTGTGTTGTCACCCTAAGAACAGCTGACATGGGATTAATTGGTTTGACAGACATGTGGGCATTTAATAGTCTGGCAAATAATCATATTCAAATCATACAATACAGCCTGTCTTTTAATACTGTGCAAGGTTTTGAGTCACAGAATAGGATTCCTTTGGTTTAGCTGATGCAGTCATTGTGGGTCAAGTGGAAGCTTTAGAAATGCTGCAAAGCACGTATAAATGCTTAGGTGAGCAAAAGAACGTTTGATTAACAAAACGTGTTAGTGGCTCCTTTCTTAGTAAAAAATAAAGGAGATATATTCATATTAAATAACAGAGAAGTTCCATTCTACTGCAAGAAGCTTTATAAACTGTTAATAAATAAGTGTTCTTTAAATGAAAAAATGTAAGCATTGGAGTATAGCTTAATATCGTAAGAATTTTTTTTTTGCTTCTACATAAAACTTTTGCAGTGATGGAAAGCTGAAGAATTATTTGCCTCTGATCATTGTACCCGAGATCTGGCCTGCATCTTTTCTTCAAATTATCCTCTCCAAAGTGGATGCGAAGTGGATATAAGTGGAAATCTGTTGGTTTACTCCTTACAGAATTGTCCCTAATAGCTGAGTATTAAACATTGGTCAGTTTAGTATGAAAAGGCCATTTATTTCTTGGAAAGACATTTTTATTTAGATTCTTTCAGGTGTTGTAGGGAGGAATAGATTCATGAAAGGACTGGGAAGGACAGCAATCATTGAACTCTAGGAAATGCAGGTACTGAAATTTTGTTCCTTGTGATGCAGAGGAGGCATGCCATGGCTTTGCCTTTTCTTGCTTATTAATCAATGACACTGGCTGATGGTATCAAGCAACTAAGTCATGTTTGATGCACACATTCTCTTTCCAAGACAACACCAGGCAGTTATCCCTATGAATGATGCATATATTTTTGCGTGGTGTTTTCACCTGGTTTTAAGCTGGTGCTAAGCACAATCGTTCTTCTAAAACCTACAATGTCTAGTCATTAGGAGCAAATTTGCTCTTCTTACTTGGTGAAATAGATGTAGACAAAAGCATTAATTTTCAAGCAGGAATACTGGAGTAAAGTTTAGAGAAGGGTTCTGTGGCATCATAAGCAAATAGTTGCATAGGAGTTATTCCCGATTTAATTATTATTACTATGCATACAGAATGTTTGAGAATAACTTGAATAAAAATGCTAAACATCTTTTATAAAAGAAACACATGAAAACTTATATAAGAAATACTCAATAAGTTTTGGTTTTAATAAAATCATAAAAAAGTTTTTAGAAGTTATATGTTGCAGAATGTTTTACTAATCTTTTATTTTCTAGATTTTTTTGAGTTATATTTCCTTGAACGTGAGCATTTTTCAAATCAGTATTAACTCATCAAAGAAATGGAACGTAAACCCTATTCTTAGTTGCCTACTGCTACTGATTTCTGTAGCACATAATGCTTGAGTGCCTTTGAAGAGCTGGACATCAGATACTGTAGCAATATGAGAAGGACTCAGACCCTTTTTAGAATAAAGACAAAGGACTGCTAGAGTCTTTGTGAAAACTGTGCTTTAATGTTAAAAATTACTTTTAGTTCCAACTGTTTGGTCACACATAGAATACAGATTCTGGATGACTGAAGTTCTCACTGGTCTTCAGTCAGACTATTAAAAACTCATATTCCGTGTTGTTAGAAATCTTCCTTAGATTTGGACTAAAACACCAGCTTCCATTCATGGCTTCCATATGATAAGATAAAAAATTACTTCTGTAATTTACAATGAGATGTCACTTTATAGAAAATGTGGAGAAATACGTTTGTTTTGCTCAGGGCAATCCCAGGCTCCTCTCTTTACATACAATAAAGGTGGGGAGAATAGTCTTTAAGCCTTTTTAAATTTTTGAAAAGTTCTTCAATGAGTATGGAGCAAAAGTAATCTTTTTTTAATTTTTTTTTTCTTTTATTCAAAAGATATAGTTAATTTCATCATACTGAAATTATTCCATTGTAGCAGCAAAACCTGCTCTTCTCTTGATCATGGCAGCTTTCAGTGGAACCGGTTGTGGGCAAAGAAGACAGAATGCAGGAACAGCATATCCCTGCTTTTGAAGATCAGATCTGTGTACCAATACACGTGCAAACTATAAGATGCAAATGGGGAATGATACTTTTGAAAAGGAAAGATGAGGACAAAAGGTCTGCTGCTGTTATTCTTTGCCATCTTCTCCCCATTACAGCAGCAGAGTGTCAAAACAGAGATGATGCAGAGACAAAGATACTCTCAGCATCTGCTTTCCACCATTCGATGCAGACTTAAGGAAACACTAAGGTTAATTGAGTTAGAGGTTAAACAGTAGGGCCTTTGCATCAATTTAAATACATTGGGCTTTTTTATATCTCTTTAGTTACGGTGATATGATGTGGTATAAAGCAGGCAGGCTGAGAGATGCACCGTTTCTTTGTGGAGCACAAGTATTTTGTGTTCATATAGTTGAGGAAATTGGAGTATACACAATCTTCTGTAGTCTCTGTATTATGGTCTCTGTTGACGCATGAGAGGAGATGGGCATATGGATAAGAGAAACTTCTGTAGAGCAGATGGTTTTGTATTTAGTGGTTTGAGGTTATGTTAATTGGTCAGATTCTAAGAGCATGAAAATACAGAAAATTAACTCAATTTTCATGTAAGGTTCAGGGTTTCCTATAACAATTCTGCAAATACATCTGTAGAAAAATGAAGGCAAATTATTACAAAACGAACAGACACTGGAGGACATTTTTGGACAGCATTTCCCATTGTGCTGTTACTTATTCATCGCAGGTGTGATATATTCATCTCCTGTGTTGCTCATCTCGCTATTGCATAAGCAAGCCCTGAATTGTAGCTGAGGATAACATTCATCTACACACAAAAAAGGATGGATAGTGTTTTAATATTCATTCCTAGACCATATAGTTTACCCTTCCAAAACCAGACTGTATTTTAAATGTTTAAAATATTTTCATTTTAAGTATTTATGTGGCAATAAAGTATAATAAGAATATTAGTAAAATTGTTCATAAATATGAAGTAGAACTTACAGGTATTAAAGCAGTAAGTATAATGCTAACTAAATGTGCTATGATACCCACCAAAAGTCTTGTTCTTTGGAATCTCCGTACTGCTTTGCCTAAGGAAGCCTTTTTCAGGCCCAACACTTGCAAGCTGTACTTTTCAAAGGTGTTGAAATCTGTAAATAAGTAAGTAAATTTCCCTGATTTAAAAAGTGAAATATTTGATGGAATTTTTTCCAATCCCAAAAATTTGTAAGATGCTTGTGTAGGAAACTGCTTAAGTAATAAAATTCATCTTCTTGCTCTGTCAGTCAGTTTATTTGAAGAGATCTTTAGAAGTAACATACAGAGCACATTTCCACAGAGCAACATCTCATGAAACAAATTTATTATGCAAAATGACTCCTCTAGGAAATTATTAAAATGAAGCATTAATTGAGAATTTGTTTCATGAGGACAGACAGTCTTAATTTTTGAGCTAAATGTAGACCACAGGGGAATAGGATGAAATAATTGGCTTTTTTCAACCCCTGGAGCGAAGTCACAGAGTGCTAATGTTAAGTTGAAATGAATGTCAGCCTCTAGCAGTAGAAACTGAAGTTTCATGGGGTTGTTAATACCAAATGTAAAACTCACTCATTTATTCTCACAAAGCTTTGGACTTAATACTATAAAATTCTGAGTGTTCTGACCCCACCCTATCTATGGCGGAACATGAATTTAAGGTTATAAATAAATTTTACAGTATGCTTAAGTATTCATGCCAGTCATGAGCAGGACATTTGGATCAGATTCAACTTACACAAAAACTATTTGCAGCTTCTGCTGGTTTTTGGTTAGGACCTTACGCTAATTTGGCTGGAGAGACATGCAGATTGATGACTTTTGAGAATAATTCTTCACAGTGTTTTTCATTTTACCGGTAGAGACTAGACCTTCTTGCATAATGTTTAAGGAGGGATGCAGCAAACCTTTATTTTTGCTTTTATGTTTCTTTCTTTGTTTTTCTGTATATTACACACAACTCCTACTTGTCCTTTTCTTTTATATGTTAAATATGTAATGTTCCTCTCACCTTTTTTATTATTTTCTGAGAATCATGTAATTAGTTAAACAATGGGAACAGCACAAAACTTGTTGCAGCTAAGAGCTATGCCTATATCCTTTCATCATTAAGGGTGAAAGCCAAGAATATGTAGCAGATGAGAACAGCCTTGCATCATCCATTGGATTAACAGCCAACCCAAGGGAAAACAGAAGATATTATTATGTATTCACAAGTCCATTTTATGGTTGTCGGCCTGACCTTACAAATGTTAACTGTAGAAAATTGTGTTCTGAAGCATATAAAGATCTTTTATCACTTTTAGACAGAGATTACCATGCATTTTTTAGGACCATGAAAGACAACCTGAATACACCACTTACTAATTAATGATAAGGTAAGATCACGTTCATGGGCTAAGAACGAAGTCCTTCTTTCCAGTGCATGCTGTCTGCTCTGTTTCTGAGCCAGAGGAGACTCCCCTTCTTGAAGAAAACCAGCATTTGCCTACACATAACCAGTATCCTCCTCATACTGCTACAGGGCATGCACAGAGTATTAGGGCAAATGTTCATGTTACCTTTCAACAATGCTGAAATGTCATATTCTGTGAATTTAACTCAGCTCAAGTTGGGGCTAAACATTACCTTGACAACGTAGTGACCCAGTTAAAAAAACAAACTAAAGTAAGACACTTATTTCATAGTAACGTAGCTAATGAAATTTCAACTGTCCTGTATGTTTCTGCATTTCATTTTTCAGTTACAAACAGATGTGACTCACTTTGCTTTGATGTGGATAGGAATCATTGTTTTTAAACTGGGTTCATATTTCTGAAGAACAGAGCTTTTATTTACTTGTCCATCTGCCTCATGTGGTGCTGAATTAGTCATTATGCCAATATTCTATTTCCAGAGTTTTTTATCCCTGTTCAGATTTTTCTTGGGAGCAAAAATTTGAAAAGCTTATAATTAGCTTTAACAATTTTTATGTAACTATTTAAACGAGGTGGCAAACTCCCTGGGGTTTTTCCAGTCATGACAGAATGTTATCATTGGAGATAAACATGGAAAGTGTTCCAACTGAATATATGCGTTTGTGTGTATGTATGTTATATCTGTGTGTCTTTGCATCTATTGGGGAATTAGAAATCACAGTGATGGGAACATTTTTAGAGGGCCAATAAATAAGGCCAGCTTCAAAGCAGCATTTTATTAGATAGATATTCAGTAACAATACACATTGCCAATGGTTAGTTCTTAATCCCTGTCAATCATTATCAACACATGTTCTAAGTATTACTCCTTAACAATCTTGTAAACTAGCTGAGTGTAAAAAAACCCATGGACCTGATACTGCATGGTTAGCACTGATGGCTGTGGTCCTTGGTGGTCTTAGTCACAGAAGTCAAGGTGATCAGTTAAGAGCTCTTCAACGTGGAAAGCTGGAATTGAAGGAGGCTCTTTTTCCCCGCAGTCTTTCCTCTGTCCTTAGTGTTTTATGCTTCTCGCGCTATCCTGTCATCGTTCTTTTTATTTTGAGGTCCTGGAATTTTGGCTTTTGCCAGGCATGTTTCTTGCTTATTCTGCAGGATTACTGTGGGTTTATGAGACACTTTCTGCTTTTTCTGCAGGATAATTTTGGTTTCTCTGGACATCTTTCCTGCCTGCTCTACATGCTTTGTCTTTTGTGCAGATTTTGCTGCTTGCAGATGTTTTTCTCTACCCCATTTGTGCAGCTGTACCACAAATCTCTGTATGCCCCTTTGCGGTACGTATGTACATAGGTATAAATAGATACGTGCTTAGCTGTGTTACAGAAATGCTTTTTGCTTGGTTTTGTTATTCATATTTTTAATATGTTACAAAATACTTACTCTCAGTGGTTAGGCTGTTTTAGTGTTCTTAGGTCTAGGTTTAAGACAAACAAATATTAATTGTATCTTAGTCTGTTTCTGCTCTAGGGATGCATCAGGCCTCTGCCTTGGCTACAAAAGTCTCTCCATCATCACTTTTGCTTTCTCCCTACTTAAAATATGCCGTTATTACAGTATCATAGTGATAAAAATTAGAAAAGCATGTAAAGGAGTATAAATGGTGTGCTTTCCCTTTGCATTTTGATCTTCAGTACAATTCCTTTTTTTTTAACTGAACTATAATACACTTCTTATTACCATCACAGTTTTTCTTGAAAACTTGCCACTTATAGTGTCCAACTGAGGATAGAGGAGCTTAAATTTAGGAACTTTAATTTGAGAGAATTTAGTCTGTTTGTGTGGTTAACATTTCCAGTGATGTTTTTGACCTTAGTCCAACATCTCATTGGTCTGATAAAAATGAAAAAAACTTCTGAAAATTCTGCCTTTTGTTTCTTCTGTGTTTTGTTAATCTTTATACTTTGTTATTCGATATTTACTAGACATTAAAACCGCTACACGCTTTTTTCGACTTACTGCTCAGTCAGAATGTTCTTATTTCTTGTCTCTGTTGTGTTTCTGTGTGTTGCTACACCCACATCATGCCCAAAACCATCACCTCGGTGTCTGAATTGTGTAGGCTTTAATTGGCATCAGTGGGATTTTTTCCCAATACTGCTTTAGAATTAAGCCCCTAGTCTTTTTATTTGGGTTACATTATCTCATTCATTTATGCGGATTTCTTCGTGTGATTTTTCTGCTTAAGAGTCTTCAAACTGTAACTAAAGTCAGCTTGTGCCAAAGCTGTATTTTAACAGCTAAGATGTGTATGCATATAGGTATGTGGGTGTGTACATATGTGTGTATATATATGCACACAGTTCATATTTTCATAATATATATTTACATGTACACACGCATATATTTACAAACACTGCAGAAATCCTACTGTTTCCTACTTGGTTCCTAGTATTTCTCTGTCACTATAATTCTGTTGTATCAAGTGCCATATGTTTTTCCTCTACAGAGTTTTAGATCACCTGCATATTTGATCAAGGCACAATACAGCTCTTTCCAATCTTCCTAAATATATATTATATAAATTAAAAATAAAATAAAATAATAAATAATAATTAAAAATAAAATATTAAATATTTATTGAAAGAGATCTAGTGTTGGTGACTCTGAGAGGAGATATCCAGAAATTATCTCCTAGTTAATGTACAGAGTTTTAGATCACCTGCATATTTGATCAAGGCACAATACAGCTCTTTCCAATCTTCCTAAATATTAATTATGTTAATTAAAAATTAAATCAAATAGTAAATCATAATTAAAATTAAAATATTAAATATTTATTGAAAGAGATCTAGTGTTGGTGACTCTGAGAGGAGATATCCAGAAATTATCTCCTAGTTAATGTTGTGCCATTTATAATTGTTATTATAATGGTCCAGCAGCCAATTATGTATTTCAGACTGCTATATTCATGTTCAAGTCACATCATTCTTTCTCCTTAAAGTAGATTTGTTGAGCTATATTGAAACCACTGATAAAACTTTAGCAGTAAATTTCCAGTTTGGGGAAGATGATTATAGTACAAGACATGAGAAGTATGCTGATCAAAGTTGACACTTGCTCCCCAACTGAAAGGCTGCTGGTCTTGTAACTTGATCTTTGAGTAGTTTAGAACATAGTGAAGGAATGCTACATTTTAAACGTAATCATCACTGGGAGGGGAAAAAAAAAAAAGTATTACGTCTCTACGTTTTTCCTGATTATGCTTTCTACTCTTGGAATTCTCACAATGGAAAAGCCAATTTGTGCTGGACATTTGTCATTTTATTTGACTAGTGGATATTATGTTTTTAGCATATCTGAGCTTACAACTCTTATTCTAACAACCTGTATTCAGTGTTGTAAAAAGGACTACTGGTCGTCTTCTGTTTTCTACTGAAAAAATCCTGAAGGCGTATCACCTGGTCTTGTATGTTCAATTAAATTGCCAGTATCTTGACAGTTCTGTTATCTTACTAAATCATGATTAAAGCTAAACTTGTAGCATGTATTAACATGAATTTAAAATACAACTTCACAAGTTAAAAAAAAAAAAGATAGTGATATGCTACAGCTACGTTCCTTGCATTTGCTGCGTGTTTTCTGTAACAGTATTTTCTGTATCTTTTCTGCGGAAGGTTGATTACTGGGGGAATTTGAGCTGCAAAGCAACTGGGGCAGAAGGAATTCCTGTTTCCAAGTTGTTTTCAGGTTCCAGCCTCCCATCCTGTCATAACTGTCAACCTGTTTTTTTCTGTGGGGATCTCTCGTTCATCATTTCAGTAAGGAAAAATAGCTGCTAACTGGGAGAAGGGAGAGCAGTCAGTACTCCAAAGATTTTAATGTTCCTCACCTTGATTTCATACTATAGTAAGGTTGCATTAGGAAGACTGGGCTCTGATAGGAAGAGAGTTGCTATCAGATTGAGGGAAGTGATCCTTCCCCTCTACTCAGCACTGGTGAGAGCACATTTGGAGTTCTGTGTCCTAGTTCTGGGCTCACCAGTACAAGACAGACATGGACATACTGGACTGAGTTTAGCAAATGGACACAAAGGTTATTAAGGGTTTGAAGCATCTGACATACGAGGAGAGGTGCTGGCATTGTTCAGCCTGGAGAAGAGAAGGCTTGGGGGGGATCTTAGCAATACGTATAAATACTTTATGGGAGGATGGAAAGATGGAGCCAGACTCTTCATGGTGATACCATGTGAAAGGAGGAGAGACAGTGGGCAAAACTGAAATAACCAAGATTCTGTTTAAGCAAAAGGAAAAAAAAAAATTATTGTGAGGTTGACCAAACACTGGAACAAGTTGCATAGAGAGGTTGCAGAGTCTCCATCCTTGGGAGGTATTCAAAACCCAAATGGACATTGCAACCTGCTCTAGCTGACCCTGCTTTGAGCTGGAGGTTTGGACTAGATGGTCTCCAGGGATCCCTTCCAACCTCAACTATTCTGTGATTATATGTTTCATACCATGTATGTCACAGGAGTTGGTATTTTTAGTGCAAAATTGACATAAATTTACTATAACATGTAACGATGATAGCATGGAAAAAGTCAGGTTATTAATCCCTGTGCTGTTTACTTTTTCCTCTGTTTATGCTGCTTAATTTGGTTTGAACTGTTTATAATTTTTACATATGCAACTGATTTTCAAATATTCAAGAAACCTGTCTTAGATTATTTTCACTAAAACAGCATTCAGAAGAAAAGTATAAAGAACTGGCATAGCTCCTGGAAGCATTAGAAGCATAGTGTCTGATACGAAATTCTGCCTCTTATCTTTTTCTTCCAAGTTTAAAGTGATAAAGTGTACCTGAAACCTAGAAATCTAGCATGTCTGAAACCATTTATTTTTCATGGAACAGACTAGATGTCACAGGCAAATTTGAACAAAGCACTTGATACAACAGGCTGAATACCGAATATGCAATAAATAAATGTGAGCTCTTTTTTGGTGAACCAGGTCTGAGACTTTCAAATATCAAAAGATATTTGAATATCCTATCCTGAGTCCTCAATATCCCAAGTGAAGCATATCTTAAAAGAAATAGGGAAAGTCTGCTTTTCTCTGTATTAGTGTTCATAGGACCTGGTTTTATTAGCTTTTATTTCTGGCCACATTTTTATTCCCATATGAAAATTCTATTCCACTTGAAATTGTGGAGGCTGAGATAATAATCATCAGCCTAGCACAGCTATCTATTTGAAATCGCTAGTCTAACAAAAAATGAGGATAAAAAGAATGAGAACATGTAAGTTTCTGTTAATTTTTAAATGATGCTTTTGTAATTTATCTGCTATCACCATGTTTTGTCAGTTAATTTCCTATAGCCTAATATTTCCTGAAAAGCTAGCTTGCTGTTTCTTCCCTTCTTTTTTAATGTAGCAATTAAGAATTAAAAATAATTATCCCTTTAAATTATGTCAAGATACTTGCTTTTCAACAGTTATACTGGAAATGGTTTTAAAACTGCTATGGAATTAAATCAGAAAGAAAGATGGTGAAATACTCATGCTGCAAATAATACATGCGCCACCTACTGTTAGACATTTTGATTGATATTAAAACTATATTAAACTACCTTGTATAGGCTCAACCTTTATTAATCTAGTATAGGTACTATTTGTAAATATTTATGTTGAAACGGATGAGGCTAAAGGAGAATACTCCCTGCGTTTGGAGTAAAGCAGTCAGGCTTTCCATCTGTTTCTACGTGGAAACTAATTTTAAAAATTTCAAATAGAAATTGTTACACATTTTTGAAAACACAACAGTTAGGTAGTAAAAAGAGATCTTAACTAGTGTCTAACTTAAAAGAAAGATAAGCAGAAGTCCATTATTATACATTTTGTTTAGCAACAGACTCTTGGCTATCTGTAGCCAATTAGTTTGCATACAGCTGCAGACCAAGCAAAGCGCTCAGTGAGACTGTTCTCACTGGGCTACCTCTTAGAGCTATGCTCACGGATTACTCCAGAATGTGCAAGTGCACAGCGATTTAATATTCCCTAGATTTAATTAATGGATAAGGACAAAAACATTGCTGTCATTAATACTTGCATGCCAGAATCGAACCTAATGGGCTTTCTCTAATGCAATTGACAGGAAAATATGGCCCTCCCTTCCTAAATAGCATATAAATAAACATTGAAAAAAACAGCTTGCTTCTTCTCCTGTTCTACATTTCCATAATTTAGGAGAAAACAGCTTATGTGAAAAGGAACCTACATTACATGTTTTTACTATATCAACATTAATATTTTCCAGAGATGACTAGATACATCAATAGAGATTGTTTGCCTCTCTGGTAAAAGAGGGCATAAAAGTAAAGGAATGTGAGGAGAATGAAGTGGAGTAAAATGTCAAGATTTACGCAGAAGTGTGTGGGAAATCAAGCTTGCTTTTGCTTCTATTAATTTGTAGTCCATTTTGGCACTGGTTCAGGATTGTGGTTTTTCTTCCTAGCCTGAAGAATTAATCCCAAAATGGGTGATTGAATTATAGATAGAAGTAACTTTGGTAACATGACTTGCTGTCTTGGATGTTATCAGAGAAGCTGCTAACTAAATGGAAGACTCTTTACTCAGCACAGCTCTGGTAAGCGTACTGTACCCTTCATGTTTAATCACAAAGCTGTATAGTGCAATGTATGTCCAACTTAAGAAATTGATGCATATCACAGTGACTCGGTTAATCTCATATTTGTAAATCACAGAAAATTCTCAGCTATTTAATGTATACTTTATAATGCTTAATGGTACTCTCTTTCTTTTCCACATGTCCTTATTTACAGCATTTTTTTGCCAGACTCCCAGGAGTTTTTGAACACTGATAAGCATTTTTAATTTTTATAATAGATGCTGAAAAAAAGTTTGTACCCACAGAAGTTTTACAAAGAGGCAATAGGTAAAAATAAATGTACCTGAATCTGCCATGTTTTGTATATTCTCTATCATAATATTCTACCAGAGGGCCAACTGGATAAAAATGTAAAAATGTAGATGCTGTTGTGTTTGGCTAATACAATCATTTCTATGAAAAACAAGGTGGTTTTAATTTATGTTTGTTAGAGAAATCAGCATGAAGTAGCAGTTTTGTTGCCATGTACACATGATGTGTTTCTGCTATGGAGACTTTAGAATTTCAGACAACGAGGTCAGTGGCTACCTGACCTGAGTTTAGACAACCATATTAGAGAGGAAATTGGTTCTAGTATATAATTTCCTGAAGCATCCTCAGGGAGTACACAGTTATGATTACTTAGTGGCTTTGAATCAATGCAGCTGGAACAATATTTGTAATATTTGGCAGCTTAAAAATATTTTTAAACATGAAATTATGGATAACGTTTTGGCTAATGATTCCATTCAGTTTGTATCGTGGTCAAAACCAGTAATGAAGAGTTGCATGTTTATGTAGCACAGATTCGGCCGAATGGCAGTGTGCAGATACAATAACAAAGAATGACCAGTATGAAAAGGATTATTTCGCTAATTCAGAGGTAGGTAACTGCTTCTGTTCAACTTTATTTTTGAAGGGTTTTACCTCTGGAAAACTGAATAATGTAGGTAAAATTTGGTTGAATAACTGAAACCAGAGTAGGTCATGCTTCATGTAGGGAATCATCCTGCAGATTTGAAAGGATCAGGTACGGAAACATTATTGAGTTGATTGACTTACACTGTGCAGTTAATATGCTATCAAACTGTTGAAAACAGAGAAGAGTGACTAAATCCAGACCAGGCAGTCTATTCAGAGTTCTTGTCTGAACGGATATGACAGAAAGTACATTATGTTGCAAAATGAAGAGAAGCAAATGCAGAGGGAGAAAGAGCAAAAATACAATGTAAGCCAAACAGAAAAGGGAAGTAAATGATCAAGGCAAAATACAAGGAAGGACTGAGCAAGTCTTAAATAAGGATTCCTAAACTTCTTCCTTGGAAGTTGTAGGTGTTCAGCAGTACCTCTGCAACAAAATGATTAGGGTAAAAGAAAATCTAGACAATAAATGTGAGTGGAGTAATACTTAACTAAAAATACTGTGAGAGAGGCTTAAGGAGTAATAACAACTAAAGTTGAAGGAGATTTTATACTGAAATAAGGTTGCAAATCAAGAAAATACTATACTAGTAGTTTATCACGGTGAATTTCATGTAAACACCACGTTAACATTGCTTTAGTATTGATGCAACCCCTGTGATACCGCACTGAATTAATTAAGTTAATAAAGTGGCCTATGTACAAATGATAGCAATCAAAAATGTTTTTGTTATGTGACTTGAATTTGAAAATGTGATTAGATTATGAACTTGGAAACATTAGTAAAACAAGGACAGGCTAGCAGAACATGTAAACTCAAGGCTGCCTTACTCTGTGCTGCTACCATGAAGAGACAAAGTTGTCCATCAGTAGCATAGAGGTTGTGCATTACTTCCCTGCTTCCTATGAAAAATGAAATGTCCCCTAGTGCATAGATAATCCCAGATTGTTAGAACGGTGCTTTGTGATTATAACTATTAAATAATAATGATGTTACAATTAGGAGAGCTGTAATCTCATTTTTTCTCATGCTCTTTAAAAAGAACATGATTCCAAGGTTTACGGGATCTCTAGGAGCCCACCCCACAACCAATGGGGCCTGCTTTAGATTTATCATTAAATGAGAGTAGAGAAATAGAGCATTAATGGTTTCTTTTATTCTAGCATCTAGCTTTAATCACAGTCTTTTTACTCACTTTTTGGTATCATCAAAATTAGAAGTTGCACGTCTTTTTTTTTTGTATTAAAAATCAATTAAAATGTTTTTAGATTAATGTTAAATCAGTTAAAAGAGAACATTTCTGTTCTCATTATAGGCATGTAAAAATATAATACTCAGGCTTCAGAATTGCTGAATACCCCCAGTCTGAGACAGCGGAATAAGCAGGTGCTCAGAAAACAGCAGCAGAATTTGACAGTCTGTAAGAGGTGCAACACAAGGCACTTATGTTTCCTATCTGTTCTTTCTCCTTTAATATTGTCTTTTCATCCTTGACTTAATATTTACTCTGTCTGTCTGCTTATTTCTCCTGATGATCATTTCCCTTATCGCCTGCCACTTTCCATTCTTTCTGCTTTTTTGCCGTGGATTATACTGTCCTCTTGCTCTCCAGCAGCCTAGTCAACTGCCACTTTCAACTTGCAAGGAACTTGCAACGGTGTTACTTCTATCCTGTTGAAGAAGCACTATCCCAATTACTGGAAGCAAAAGCCAGAGAGAACTTGATTTTTTTTTCTGAAAAAGCAAATTAGCTACATGACACAGCCAAACACCCTCTTTTGTGGTAGGACACATCAATTTGGGAAGATACAGTTCCTAAATCTATGCTGAACTCCTCCAGGGACAAGACATGCAAAAATACAGAAAGATAACTTTGTTAGTAGCATCCTATATAAATAGCATGAGATTGGTTCCTTGTATCTTATAAGAGAAGGTAGCAAACCTAGCCTGAGAGCATGTATTTTAGCTGCTGTTCTGGGAGCCAGGGAGATGTTCAGGTCTTCTTCCACAGCAGAGTATTAAGTAGTTGCTAAGAAGCAAAGGCGAAACTCACATTCATCCCAAAATTTAACAGCAATTTTGTCTACGTAATAATTTGGAAAACAGGCCTGAGGACTCTGTCCCACAGACTGTGTGGACTTTCTTTAAGGTCAAACCCCAGAATTACTCTAGAACATTAGCATACCATTTTTAAGTTGCAGTCAGCAAATTTCATTTGAACTACAGAAAAGAAAATGCTCCCTCTGGTAAGAGGAACACAAAAATGTGATTCTGCAGCTCCTTCAAACTGTTGCTTCATTAAAACATGGACTACAAATATGATTGAGTTTGACTCAGGAGAGTATTTACTTCAATAAGCTGTGGCAGTAACTCCATTATTTTCCACAGGTTTCTCTTTCGGGAGAAAATTTACTCCTCTTAGTTACAAGCCCAATTTTTTCCCCTTTATGAGGTTAAAAAAAAGGGGCAAAGCTTACAAAACCATACCAAAGATATGTGAGCCTCAAACCTGGCCCATTCAGCTCTTTCATTCGGTTACATTATACTAAGGAAATGTATTTTTATCTCTTACTAGCAGTTCCCATAAAAAGGCTGATTTGGCAGTATGCAGATTAAAGAGAGAAAAAAAATAATATTCCAGGTAGGTATGACATTGTGTGCAGCAAAACTAAGTTTGAGTGAGATTCTCTTTCAATTCCTTACAGCTGTATCCTCATCTGAGCGTTAATCAGCACAGCTCTACTGATGGCATTTCTTTAATTTCCCATGGATATTTCCTGTCCTTCAGAAGTTCCTCTGAATCCTTATTATTTTTGTGGCATGCATCTGATGTGAAAATCCTGTCTGGCTAGGCAAGACAGCCAAGAACTCTCTCTGCCCCGTGCTATTCTAGCTCAAGTTTCAAATTTGAACAGTAAGTTTGAATTTCTTTTTCTTGTGTACCTCCCCCCCCATATTTTTTGGAGCGCTCTCCCACTTTTGAATAAAAGATGAAGTCTTTACGTTCAGTTGTTCTTGTGAGGTCACTTACTCCTAAAATGCATTTTACAATTGCCATGAAAGAATCCTACACACAGCTTTAGAAATTTCTGAAAGGTCTCGCACTCTTTTAGTCAGTAATGTGCTGCCAGCAATTCTTGGCATGTGTTCCATGTGCTGCGCTTACATAACCAACTGGTAGCTTTTTAATCAAGCTGGATGTGACAAAACAGATTCTTTTGTGTGAAGAAAGAATGATTGGGGATACGTAATACAAAGCCTACATTAATAAACAGATTTTAAAATTTGCACTGCAACCTTACAGAGAGTAGAAAAATTAGACGTTAAAACAAATTCACTTTAAAATGCAGTTCAGTTATATTGTGACATCCTTTGAATAGCTTTACATAAAGTTTCTTCCTTGTTATGGTATTTTAAAAATTTTTGAGGCATTCGTGATGCATGCCAAGATGGTAGGAAGCAGCAGAGTTCATTCAGCGCTTGGGGAAGAGGAAATATTATTGAGGAAAATAATCTAATGAACAGACAATTTATATAGTCCATCGTGTGCACAGGGGATTGGCCATGCCTCCACAAAATCTCCCACCTGGGAAGACTGCAAAATGTACATTGTATCATCACATGTATTGCAAAATCCTGACAGTAAGGCCTTTATACTATACCAGTCTTGCATATTCTTTATTGGATGTCTCATATTATCTAATGTATAGAAATACAGCTTGAATTGATTCAAAGCATCTTTTCATAGCACCTTTAAGCATAAGTGTTTTGTTGGTTTTGGAACCAGGTGATGGGTTTAAGAGAGGCTCTTCTTAAATTTTCACACAGTAGAGAGAGAATTTGAAAAGAAAATGGGCAAACTTCTTTTTCTCTTTCATTTACAGACATAGCAGTTGAGACTGGAGAGAAATAGTTCCTGAAGAACACCATTGCATCAAACAATCTAAGTATAAAATAGAACCAGTATGAGAAAGGAAAAGTCTAATGACAGATTGAGTGTCTTGTCTTATAAAATAGCTGCAGAAGGTGGAGTGAGGGCTTGAGAACTCTAGGGAGTGCCAGTGAGGGGTCAGAAGAGAAGTGTATGCACATCTTACTTAAGAGAATTGAATTTAGAGAGGCAGATGAAACATTAATAGGCTAGGAGTTTATATTCAGTGGAAACTTAACAATGTTCTTGGTTTAGAACAGTGGGTTTAATATTCAAAATATCCCACTCTGTAGGCACTATTAAGCTGTACCATTTTACAACTCAGTTTTGTGAACAAGTTCAAACAGGTGCTGGGATTAACCTCTATAGAACTTTTTACAGGTTTAAAACTTCTACCACAACCCCCCAAGAAGGAAATGTATCTTCAGTATATGTAGACTGGCAGTTGCAAAAATTAATTGAATCTCTTTTACGAACTTTAAAAAAGACAGGATCACTTCAGTCTGCCCTCAGATCATGAGCTTCCGGGAAAGGCTAATTCCATGTAAATAAAGCCTTCATTTTTTATGTAGCCAGAATCAAAGCATTTGTATTAGGGGGACTTCAAGGTCATAAAACCATGATCTGGAATAGAAAGACTAAAAAAATTAGTGGTAATAATTGATGTCTTGTGGGTAAAAAATAAATCTATCACATAGGGATTAATGAGAGCTAGCTGAGGATCTAGCAACTCTAAAACCTGTAGCATATCAAAGATGCACAGTCTTAGTTAAATAAATCAAAATGCAAAACGGTTTAAAATTCCTGTGCATCTGTAAGAATAATATTTGCTATAATTGTATTTTCTGTCTTTGTATTAAGTTACTTCTACTTTAGAGTCATGATACTACTATTTCCAAACAGTAACAGTGGGTGCAAAATAATAGGAATGTACTTAAAATGAAAATAGGTAGATGTACAGATGATCTGTTTCAATTGAAAGTTTTTAGTACTTGCATTAAAGTACTTGTACTTTAGTACAATGCAAATTTCCAGAAGTATAAAGTAGATTAATAAGAAGAAAGAAGCTATCAGTTTTTTAAAGGAAAACTAGTTAGCATATATTACGTTATCTGTCAAATCTTCCCAACTCTCATGTCCTGATAAATTTTGAAGCTCTTCTACAACATTTAACAGTGTTGAAGATTTCAAAGGCATTACACTGATATGAATATGGGCAGAAGCAGTGGCCAGGCAGCAGAGAGACATCCTATTGATCCCCTACTGGGAAAAAGTAGGGAGAACTCAGCCCGTATCGGTTCCACTTGATATCAACCAGCTACTGAAGTAGCCTGCTTGGCACTCCAGCCAAGCTGCTCTCTCTTGTGCTGTTTATTGCTTGGCTGTCTGGTGTCAAACAACCTAGATAAGGACTGAGAGAGGAATCCAGGAGTACTTGGTAGGTGGGCATAGGCATCTATACCTGCCTATTAAAACTCAAAGAATGATGATCCTGGAGAAAAGAAGCTGAATTTTGATATCAGTTTCAATTTTTAATTTTCATTTTGGATTTTCTGTAGAGTATATTTATCGCAAAATATTTAATATTTCAATTTAAATATATTTTCATTTATAGTACAAATCATGATTATATGGTGTAAAACTTAAAATGTTATGTGAGTTTCAAGTAGTTAACTTACTCTATTACAATATTTTTTCCATTGGCCATAAATCTTGAGGCAAATGCTTTTATATACAGTTATACTGCAGTAATTTCTTCGTGTCCTTAGTTTAAAGGTTAGGTCGAGTTAGGTTAATTTAGACAATCATTTTATGCAATTCCCAGCTACAGCACTAATATGAACTAAAATGTCTTCATTTATATGAAAGTCTGTCTATGTTTGTGAAGGTTAATGGCAAGAATTGTGAGAGGCTAAAATTTCTATTTATCTATCATCTTGTTCTTCGGTACAAAAATCACTATGGTGTGGATTCCAAAGGCCTACAATTGGGAACACTATATAGAATGAGGTGTATATATGATGCAAGGGAAATGATTAGATGTATTCAAATTAGAGAATTCTGGAATAAGAATCCTGAGTTCTTTTCATGATTGTTCTGATACATTGTATGCTTGGGGTACAGTTCTTCAGCAAGACATATTAATCTCAAGTCTTCATTGTGAGGCACCTTGGTCTTGTTTTTTGGAGATGCTGAATTCTCTCATGTTCATGTAAATGGAAGAAATAGAGCAGAGGTGGGGAAGAGAGGAAAAAGTTACATGAGTTTTACAGGTATAAAATAAACACATCTGTGAATTGCTTTATTTTTTGAAGTAACGTCTTGCAGAAGATCATTATGGCAAAATGATTAGTATAATCTTGTCAACAAGCTCAGGAAGAGCATTGCTATCCTTTCAGTCTTTGAAGGATATGAAATGAATGGGACTACTTACATGCTTAATGTGAAGGAGGTGGTTTTGTACCTTGCTGAACTGGGATCTAAAGCAGTGCCCATCTGTTTTAGTCAATGAAGATTCTATGAGGTCCAGTTGTTGTCAGTCCAGCTTCAGAGAGTGGAAGCAGGAGACTCTGCAGGGCACAGATTTATTAGGTGGGAATCACAGGTGCGCTATACCATCTGGTATAGTATTCACCGTCTTGTACCGTACCACATTGATACCCATCTCCATCAGTCAGGTTTGTGCTGCATCCATACCAAAGTGTTAGTACTTAAGCTGTGCGAAGTGGTGCTATACCCAGGACTACAAACTTCAGGCTTGATTTCGTAAGAAGGGAATATTAAATGAAAACACAAAAAGAGTATTACTCCCTTTATATGACGTTTGCAAGACCAGTACTGGAATACTAGTTATAGGCTACCCACATTTTAAGGAGGATGAGATTTTATTAAAAAATGAGAAATATGGCTAATAGAGAAGCTCAAAGTTAAGCGGTGACTTGATCATGGAGTATTGGTCATGTTCACAGAGGAAAGATTTTTCTCATAGTAGGCAACTCTTTAATCTGTTAGATACGACAGAAGTCAGTCTCTGGAAACTATGATTACAAGCAAGGTGCAAATTTTAACAACATAATCAGCTATTGAAAAACATACCTGTAGAGGTGCTAGATTCTCCGTTACAGTCAGTCTTCAAGGCTGAATGCCTTTAGGAGATACAGTGTAGCTCAGATACTGTGGACTTGATGCAGAAGTTGCTGGTGAGAGTCAGAGGAGGTAAGACCATATGGCAATTGTCCCTTCTGATCTTAAATCCTCTGAGTTGGAGGCACAGAGTTCTCTTAATGCCAGACTGTTTCTCCGTGTATCAAGAAATGTTCAGCTAGTCCAGAAAAAGTTCCAAAAGGCTGTTGCTCAAATGTGATCTGGTTGTATTTAAGCAAAAAAACAACTTGGGGGATCAAGTACTATCGAGACATCCTAATCAGGATGTGGCCCTATTGTACTGCACACTCAGTACATGCAGTAAAATATAGCCCTGGGTATTAAGAGTTGTTCAGTAGAAATTGAAAGGATTTTTAAAAGCACTCATTGAGATTTTTTGATACAGCTCCAGAATGAATTAAGAAACTATTTTTAATGACCACAGAGACCAGTCATCTCTGAGGAAGGGGTTTTCCTTCCCTAGCCTGAGTAGGTAGCCTGGAGAATAAACATGATGAGATTGGTAGATTCTTTTTGATGAAAAGACTCAGACTGAGAAAATTCATCAATAAATGTGACAAGCAAATGTTTAACCTTTAGGTTTGGTTTGTGTTCACATTCCAAACTAATATAGTTAGAGACGCTTAAACATTTGTGAGTGTTGAACATATGTTTGCAGAGTAATTATATTTAACATCAGGAAGTTCGCAAAACACTTTCCATATTCCTGTGTTATGTGCCCTTTCGTATTAATGTTTTCTAAATGTCATGTTGAATAGTATATTAAATTCCAGCTTCTTTCTAAGGTACCTGAGGTGGCTGCTTTAGAAGATATTTTTCTCAGCTGTAATAGCTTCTTGCATTTAAATATATTGTTAGTATTTCCATATATCCTGTTACCTTGACATTTTCCAGTAGGCCAACAGATTAAGGTACTAATAAACTGCATGATTAAGCAAGTTTTTTACTGTAGCTATACTTGTGCATTTCAAATTGACAGTTTGTTGCTACTGAGGTTTCCCCTCTGTACAGGATTACCTTTGTTTGAAACGTATCAGGCAAGTCAGTGATTAACAAGGGATTGGCTGATGTAGTTTGTTACATTATGCACTTTTGATATTGCACCTCTTTTCACCAGTGGGGGAGAAAAAAAAGGAAAGTTTCTAAAACCTGCTTGTTCATCTGAACTCTCCACAGGGCCTGAGCGCTCAGAGCCCTTTCACCTGGGCAGGCTTTTGCAGGACTGGGCAAAGTAATGTTACTGATCATAGTGAGCTGTGACCTTGGCTGATACCTCCAGGTCTGCTGAAAATAACTGTATTGCAGTCAAATAAGCATTTGTGAGGTCCCAGGGTCTGTCTCTGCAGGTAGCCTGCCTGGCTTGGGCTGGGGAACGGGGAGCACCAGTGGGTGCTTTGCTCTTCACTGCTCCCCGGCCCTTGGGGAAGGCTCAGACTGTGGGCCCCCGCCCTGCAGAAGAGATGTTGCATCCTGCATTTCCTCCCTTCGGTGTAGGGCTGCCCGGAGCACTTTGAAGAGCACCTGCGCTAACCTGTGCTTGAAGAAACAGGGTCCTGAACCCTTTGGCCAGAAACACAGATGCAGGAGAGCAGATTTTTGTAAACACAAACAAAAAATGGATTTCACTTAGTAACCATCCCACTTAACAAATGATAAATTTGTTACACGCTCCCTCTCCTATGTCAGACTCTATAGCACTTTTTCTTTTTTGCAGATAAATTAAAGCCTGCGTAAATTGTAAGTGCCAGCCTGACATCTGGTGGTTGAGGCAGCCATAGCGGCATTCAGGGGAACCGGGGCCCAGCGCGCTCCTCGGGCCGTGACCCGCAGTGGGCTTTGTCTTTTAAAAGAGAAAAAAACCAAAACAAACCCGAGAGAGAAAGATTAAAAGTAAGCTAGAAGCTACTTTACTGTACAAGGCTCGTGAGCGTGTGAGGCCCGGCAGACGAAGGTTCCCCCCCTCAAGGCGGGGGCGGAGGCGTGTCACCCTCGGCGAAGGACAGGCC
>NW_008795037.1:1359602-1360741 GCF_000699145.1 Aptenodytes forsteri
GGCGGGGCGCATGATGATGGGGTCTGTCTGACTGACGTCTGGAAAAAAAGTTTGAAAAAGGACACCAAGGTGTGTCAAAGAGCGCAGGCCAGGAGCAGTTGTCGTTATCAGGAGCAGGCTGTCGCAGTTGTTAACGATAACATTTTTCACCTAGTAAGTAGCATGAACAGTGACCTAGTTCACATAAAATAGAGAACAAATTGTATTTCTGTGGGATAAAGCATGAGTAAAACTAACATGCTGTAACTCTTACTCTCAAAACTTTATCACATCGGTGGACTTAGTAAGGTTCTGCAAGAAATTAACTTCTGTTTTAAATTTGCTTAAACAGGTACGTGTGATCTAAAATGTTTGTTCAGAATGAGGCCGACAATTTCACTGAAGAACTGTAAATTACACTCAATTTTCCAATGCGTATAGTTTAAGCAGAAATGTTAGCGTTCCTGTCCACAGCAAGATCTATTAAATTATTTATGAAAAGATTACACATTTCTAAATTGGGTGACTGTATTGTATTATCCTAGTTAGTTTTTCAGTTAGCTCATTCATTTTCAGGTTTTAGGGTTTGGTTTTGTAATCTGTGTTACAAAGGAAATTGTGTAATTTGGTTGCCTTTCATGATAAGGAACCATGACCCAGGAGGTTGTTGCCAACCTATAGCTCGATTGCTTCTTGATAAGAGGTACACAAAATGTTGTGTACACGGTGTACACAAAATCTTGTTGAAATCTACAAGAAGGGCCGGAAGGAGGATCCGGGGAACTACAGGCCTGTCAGCCTGACCTCGGTGCCGGGGAAGATTATGGAGCAATTCATCTTGAGGGCGCTCACGAGGCATGAGCGGGACAACCAGGCGATCAGGCCCAGCCAGCACGGGTTCATGAGAGGCAGGTCCTGCTTGACCAACCTGATCTCCTTCTATGACCAGGTGACCCGCCTAGCGGCTGAGGGAAAGGCTGTGGATGTGGTCTACCTGGACTTCAGCAAGGCCTTTGACACCATCTCCCACAGCATTCTCCTAGAGAAGCTGGCAGCTCACGGCTTAGACAGGTGCACTCTGCGCTGGGTCAAAAACTGGCTGGACGGCCGGGCCCAGAGAGTTGTGGTGAATGGAGTTAAATCCAGCTGGCGGCCGGTCA
>NW_008795037.1:1361763-1362451 GCF_000699145.1 Aptenodytes forsteri
GACGTGTAGATGAGGCGCTTAGGGACATGGTTTAGTGGGCATGGTGGTGTTTGGTTGACGGTTGGGCACGATGATCTTAGAGGTCTTTTCCAACCTTAATGATTCTATGATTCTCTGGAAGGTGACAAATAATACGAACATTTGATCTGTTTTTAGGATTGGCACCGCTGCCTTGGCAGTTCAGGTGGTTGGTAGCAACTGGCCCAAGCCACACTATACGTTGCTGGTTACGGGCCTCTGCCGATTCCAGATCCTGCAGTTGCTGAAAGAGAAGCCGTATCCTGTTGCTGAAGTTGAACAGTTAGATCGACTTGAGCAGTTTACTAATCAGCATAAATCTGAGGAGGAACTTGGAGAGTTGTCAGAACAATTCTACAAGTATGCAGTGCAGGTAAATGGTTTTAATCCTATGTACGATATGTCAATGTATTTATATGTACATTTGGGGGGTTTTGTTTGTTTCCTATCTGCTCTTCTCTCTATATAGTTCTTATATTTTTCAGTGACTAGTAGAGTTTCAGTACTTCTGCTACAAAATAAATATGAAATAAGAACAGTTTAATACTTGAAATAATAGAAGAATAATAAAAATAAAAATGGTAGTGGAAAGTAAAACAACAAGAGAGAGAAAAACAAAAAACCCGGGGGGGGGGGGGAAATAATCAAACCCATTCCCCCCGGCGACCCA
>NW_008795037.1:1362811-1378062 GCF_000699145.1 Aptenodytes forsteri
CCTCCCAGCTCCTTGTGCACCTCCAGCCTTCTCAGTCGGTAGAGCATGGGAAGCTGAAAAGTCCTTGACTAGTGTAAGCACTACCTAGCAACAACTAAACCATCGGTGTGTTATCGACATTATTCTCCTACTAAATCCAAAACGCAGCACTGTACCAGCTACTAGGAAGGAAATTAACTCTATCCCAGCCAAAACCAGGACAGTATGGTAGTGCTGTGATAAGTTGGTATTATTTCATATGTAGCAATACTATAAATACACTCTAGTAAAAGAAACACTTTTGAATATTTTTTTCCCAGAATTAATGATGCATACAATGGATTGATTTTTTGTTTGGTTTTTTTTTTTTTTATTACTAAAGGGAAAAAAACCTTCTAGAGCCTTGATTATAAACAGATGTCCCCAGGTACAAGGAATTTGAGTTTAAAGGATGTATGGAAGAAGAGTTACCGTAGTGTTAACATAACTGGGAAAGTTTTTAATCAGTATGTGTGGGGGGAATAAGAGATGTAGGCATTGAAAAAAGTGCTGCAAACAATGATGGTATTTTTTAACTTCTCGAACAAGCAGAAAACCCAAAGTCTTGATTGCCCTATGCTGAGTTAGTGCCTCTTCTGTGAACTCTTTTTTTATTTATTTCAGTAGCTTTTTGGCAGGTACCTAGACACGTTTCATACTGAAAGATGCAATCCTTTTTAGGTCAGATACTCACTTAAATAGTTTAAAAAGAAACATAGCAACCATGAATATTGTTCATTTTGTGTTCCTTACAGTTGGTTGAGATGCTGGATATGTCCGTTCCTGCAGTCGCAAAGCTGAGACGTCTTTTGGACAATCTGCCTAGAGAAGCTTTGCCGGATATACTGACTTCTATCATCCGTACGTCCAACCAAGAGAAGCTTCAGGTATTATGTTCTTAAACTTTGTTAAGGGGAGTTAGGGGTTTGCTTTTTTTTTTTAACAGTTAATCACTTTTAGATAATTTTGAAATTGCTTACACTTGAGACTGTACAGTGATAATGTTGCGCCAGAAGGTATTTGTGTTACAGCTGAGCGTGAAGACTTGTAAAAAGTTTTTATGCTGTTGTTTGAAGTGTTTATATATCTATATATCAGAACTCACCTAATAGGTAAATGAATCTAGTTAGCATTGGAAACTGTTCATTTTATTAAACAATAAGAAATACAACGTGGACTTCCCCTTCCCATGGTAAAGACGATAAATCTTTTTTCAAATTGTGTTGAAATCTTGCTTACTTATCACAATTGACAGATCATTATATATCTCTTAATACCAACAGCTTCAGAATCAGTTTGGTTTTTATCTTTTTAAAAACATCTTGAAGTGTGGGATTTTTTAAACACTGAGACACTGGTTAAGTTTGCATTGTATGTCAAAATAACTTTATGCAAAAGTGATGCTTATGGCTTGATGCTTACTAGTCTGATTTCTGTATTTGCTTGCTGTGTTCAGAAGTTTTGTTGTTCCTTTTCTTTTGTCACTGCCAGTGCTGCATGTTCAACCTTGAATTGAAAGCATAAGTTAGGTGTTCTTTCAAACAACAAATAGAAATTAATGCAGTAATTTGAAGTGAAGGTGTGTGCTGTAGCTGAATGTCCTGCTGCAGGAAGGTACACTGGTCATTAAATTTACCATGCTCTTTCTTTTATTAGAAGTGATAAAGAAAAGAGCAGCCAGTGGAAGCCGTGGAAATACAGAAGAGCCAAATTCTACCCATTTCCACATATCAACATCATTAAACATGAAAATGGAATAGTGTATAAAATGTTAAAAAGGCAAACAAAAGAAACAAAAAACCTCAAACCAAAAAAAAACCCCACCATGAGGCATAAGGTGATTTTTTTCTGGGTTAACCAAGGAGATCATGCTGTAACTTTCTTAGTGGGCTAGCTCTTTTCTGAGGCTCAGTAATTGAAAAATAGAATGCTGATAGATGTTTGCCACAGAAAATGTGACTGAAATAGTAAGACATTTTAAAAACAGACAGGATAGAAGACTACTACTATTTTGGAGTGCTTTGCAGTTTTTGCATTTAGACCCTTGAGGCTAGATTTTGTGTGCTACCTTTTGCTACCTTTTTTCCTAAACCATCTATTCTATGACTTTGGTCAAAAGACAGTAACAGTACCCTCCATGTTCCTCTCCCCCAAACTGATGATCCATCAGCGTGAACTTGTTGGCTACTTATAACTCCTTGCTCTTAGATTTTAGATGCTGTTAGGTTGGAAGAACGGTTCAAGATGACTATACCATTGCTTGTTAGACAGATTGAAGGCCTGAAGCTGCTTCAGAAAACAAGAAAGCCCAAACAGGATGATGATAAAAGGGTATGGACCTTTAAATGTGGGATACTTAAACATCCTAAATAATTATAAAGATGCACTTTTAAACAGGCTAATGAACATGCATAGTTTTTTAATCTGTGCAAAGTTTTAATCTATAGCCATAATCTTTCATGATCAGTCTGGAGCTGCAGAGAACACCCAGCTGGCAACCATGGCTGTTTAGATACCTAAAAAAGAAAATATTCTTTTAAAACTTTCTGACATTGAATAAATGCTCAGGTTCCTTTAAAGAGTCATTTGATGCCCAGTTTACTTGCATGGTATGTACACGCTGAGTTTTGGCCTGTGCAGTGAAAGGTGTACCTTTTACTAATGGCATTGCAAATGAATGTTTTGAAATAAATCTGGTGTGTTGTAAAATGTGGTTTGCTAAACTAGGGCAGCTTAGACTTCTGCTGCATCTAACTATACTTATGCAGTTTAGTAAACAGGAAGTAACTGAGAAATGAAAAAAGGTTAGAGAGAAGACTTAGCCATTTTGTAAACATTAGGCTTATTCTGCTTAATATGGTGGGCTGCAATGCCCAAAAAATCACAAGTAATTCATTTTGCTCTTGTCTTCTGTTGTCTGCTAGTTAAGGGTAGATGATAAATGCACTTAGGAAATACATACAGTAAAATAAGAACTGTAACTTTTTGAAGTAGTACCAATAACACTTTGTGAAGTTATTTATTGGATTAAAATCTTCTGAATTTTTCTATGAAGGAGGCTCTCCCAGCACCTTGCATGTTTTTCTCATGGTTTCCATTCAAAGCCAAAGTACATACCTTATTTAAAACCCAAAACCTGATACTATTCTCTGGCTCTGTTTTTCATTTCATAGGTTGTAGCTATTCGTCCTAATAGAAGAATCAGTCACATTCCAAGCACTACAGAAGATGAGGAGGAAGAAGATGATCATGATGATGTTGTCATGCTGGAAAAAAAGATTAGAACATCCAGTATGTCAGAACAAGCTCTTAAAGTTTGTCTTAAGGAAATAAAGAGGTAGGAGACTTTCAAATGGTGGTTTCTTCTCTTATTTTATTTTTTAAAACAAATCTTGCATTAACCTTTTCTTATTTGATGATATGTCTGTGTTGGTTGTGTTTTGGAAATGATTTCTAAAAATTTAGTAGAGTGCTGTTTTTTGCTTATTAATTTCATTGTTTCATCTTTTTGGAACATCAGAGGTGATGACAAAGAAATATGAAGTCTTCTAGGTACGGTTTATACATTAATATAGCATTAAACTGTAAGCTCTAAGCCTCTATGTTATGAAGTGAAGATCTCAAAACAAAAAACCAACCAAACAAACAAACAAAAAAACCCAAAAAACCCAACCCACCAAACCTAACACTGTAGTTGTAATAATGAATGAACTGACCTGGTTTTGAGTCTTTTTTCCTCTGTTTTTCTCTGGTGAAGGGATAACTGTGCTATTCATGGTGATATGGGGGTTAACAACTTCTTCAGTGAGGATGCATATATATAGTGGTGCATGCATTGTGTATGTATAGGGAACTGACTCCTTGTTCCATTTCTCTTTGTATCCTATGAATAACCTATTATTATGCAAAGACAATCTCCTAATTGATGGAATAGTGACTTGCTTTTTTAGTATTACAGTTGTCAGAAAGTAAGAGGTCATGCTGATGACCTCAAGTTTGCCAAATATCTGTCTTGTGGTGCAGGAGAGTCTTACTTCGCAGTTAATTCCTGATTAGCCTTATGAATTCTGTGTATGTATTTCCAGATTAAAGAAGATGCCTCAGTCAATGCCAGAATATGCTTTGACAAGAAATTACTTGGAACTGATGGTAGAATTGCCGTGGAACAAGAGTACAAAAGGTAAACCCTTTTATTATTATTGATTGTCTCTTGCACAGACGTTTTAGGACAAGTAGCCATCGTGTAAACACTACGTGCTTAGTTCTGTCTTGCAAATATTTGTCTCATTGTCTGATCATAAAAATGTCATCAATACGTTACTGAAGTCTTACGGTCTGCCTGGCTTAAAGTAGTATCTGTATACTGAATAGCCTGTGTAGCTCAGTTGTACATCTAAGTGTGAATTTAAAAAGTATTAGGAACATCTATACAGAAAAATGAAGGTGTTATTACTTACAATCTGTGGTGGCATCTATCTGAAATAATGAAGAAAAGAGCTAATTATTTTTTGTATGTCAGACAAAAAAGCTTTTGTACATTTCTGTAGCATTAATCTTCCTGAAGAAGGTTCTGGTATGTCTTAAGTTAACCAAGTTTGGTAAGGAGCAAAAAGATGAAAAAGCACAATTGTAGTTAATTTTCATAATTACAACTTCAGGTACAATAGGAAAAACTGAGTATCATGTCAGCTTTGTACCACAGTTTTCAAAAGTTGTGAGCAGAGAGTGATACTATTCATGTGGGAACAGTGTGCAAAAATGGAGTGAGGAAAGAATAGAAAATCAAATATGACTTTTTCTATTGACCAACACAAGTAGATTAAATAGGCAAAATTACTTTCTAGAAGTTGTACTGCTGGAGAAAAGGATTTTAATTCCTAGTAGCTGCTGAAGAATGAGGCTTTTGAATGGCATTTAAAACAATCCAATTTTAAAAAGAAATTTAACATACCACACCAGCAGAAACGTTTGTCTGTCTTTTGCCATCTTCGTAAGCGTGGTGATGAATTTTGGCCGTTTTGGACTAGAGCCTTGGCTGTTTACAAATCTTCTTGTAAATATTTTCTTTAATCATTAAATTGTAAAAAGATCTGCCTACACATCTTTGCAGATCTCTACAGTATTATTCAAAGAATCCCAGAATGAGTAAAGTATTTGTTGACACTCATGTCCTAGCAGAGTGGTTCTTTGGTGAAAGTTGCTCTTTAATCTTGCAGAATTATGCCATGTCACACGTAGTTTGAAGTTTCTAGTTTAAGCAAAGTTGCAAAGTTTGTATTCACATTCATGTGAGTGATGCTTTGGACTCCGTAGCTACAGTGCATAAAAATATACATGAATATAAAAATAGAAAATCCAATAGAACATTATGATCATTAGTGAATTTTTTGTTCAATGGTTCATTACAAAAATTTACACGGTTGATGATGAGAATTTAATCACAGTTGTCTGTATGTGAAATATGTACACTTACTGGTATGAGGGGTCTGCATCTGGAAAGCATAGAAGTTGAAGGGTGGGTGTGTGCAGAGTTGATAGACTTCACTGCTTCCTGCCTACTCTCTTTATGTAGTAGAGCAAAGACGACATTTCTGGCTGCTTTGTGCCAGAAATTCCTGCTCTGTGTAAAGCATTAGTTAATGTCCATGAGTGAGACCTGACCATTTATCTCAAATTGTGGCAATTGCAAAAAATGAATTTTTCCAGTCCTAGTATCCCATGGGTATTTTTTACAGTGCCAAGTCACTTTTAAGTGTTGCATAGCAAGTAAAGCCTGCCCTTCAAGCCAATAGGGTCTTGCTCTGTTTCTGAGATAGTTACAGACTCTTATTATAAGTAGATGATGAAGACATAGGGATGAATTTGTCTTTTGAGAAGACCTTACAGGATCAGACTATTTCTGTGAGAAAGCAAATGCTGAAAAAATTGCATATCATTGAATTGCTGTTCTAGAATAGATACTAGGTTCATTTGACTAGATTTCAATCTGTGACACAGTGAAAACGTGGGGGTTTTTAAGTTTCATTATCAGTACTATGATCTGTCTAGCTTATGGCTAATTTCCTTATTAAAGGAGAATAATACCACCTTTGTTATAGGAAAACATTGTCTGAAATATGTGTGTGTGTCAGGGGGATTGCATTGATGAACATGTTTGAGAATGTATTTGTTTCTTTTGTATTGTAGAATTAATTGTTTCTATTTTTAAAGGTAAATGTGCTGATATCTTTTCTGTTGTCAATGATTGATAGATCGCCTTGAAATTCGTGCAGCTCGGATTCTTTTGGATAATGATCATTATGCTATGGAGAAGTTGAAGAAGAGAGTTTTGGAGTACTTAGCTGTCCGACAGCTTAAAAACAACCTCAAGGGACCCATTCTTTGTTTTGTGGGGCCCCCAGGAGTTGGTAAAACTAGTGTTGGAAGATCAATTGCAAAGACTTTGGGTCGAGAATTTCACAGAATTGCTTTAGGAGGAGTCTGTGACCAGTCTGATATTCGAGGCCACAGGTAACTACTTCTTCCTTTCCTAATTGCAATTTTTTCTTTTGTTTGTTAGAGAAGGTATTGATTATTTTCATTGTTTAGCTAATACAGAGAAATTTTGCTTATTTCAAACAATGGAAGTTATTGATTTTTCTTGGTATTCAATGGTGCTATTCAGGAGAGAATTTTAGTAATGGGAATGGATGTTTAGTGTTGAGATACAGCCTTTATTCTTTCCTTCTGCTGCTGCCCTTTATTGTCACAGTGGAGAATGGAATTTCATCTTCAGTCATTTTGGCACTTTGAAGTAAAATCCAGTAGAAAGTCTAATGCGAACTCTAAAAGTAGAAAAATCAGATTCAACATTTAAGAGGGATGTAATGATTTAGTTATACAAAATAGCCTATGAATAGCAATGCATTACTTTATAACCACACTTGTTTTTAAAAGAGGAGTAAAAACTGAGAGTGATGCTTAAAAGTTGCTAAGGATAGCAACTGAGTTACTTAGTATCTCAAACTTGTTATTGTACTGTTTTCCCATTTCAAAAGGAAGTTTATACAAGGACACAAGATGGAAGACTTCAAAGGAGGTTTTTTGGGTGACTTTCCTCAGGACTTTTTTTTTGATCTTGCATCTCTTTATGTATCTACTTCTTAGTCTTTTAAACCATTTGTTTATATTAGTCCATTCCCCATTCCTTGCAACTGGAAGCATAATGAATGGGTAATGTAGATAAGTAACTGCCAAACATCAGTGCAGCGTTTTTGGTTCCATTAAACATATTTTATGCTTATTGCATGCAGTGTAGGAAATTCGGAATAATGAATTTGTTAGTGCTCTAAAGATCTGTAAAACCATATGTTTGTTTGGGGTTTTTTTTTAAAGTCACATTATTGAATAAAATTTCTCCTTACAACAGTAGGTAAATTATTGTGAATTAAAGCTATCACTTATTTCTTTGATGCCATGTAGCAGTTAATTTTGCCCAATGGCTATGCTGCTACTTTCAATCATCAGAATACGCCATCATTGTTGCTTCAATTCCAGGTTATTCTGTAATTTCTTTTTGTTTTCAAGGCATAAAAAGGACCTTGGTATTCTTATCACTTCCCTGTGTAATTTTAATGAAAACTTACAAGAAATGCCCTAATAAAAGTTAATTTTGTGGTATCAGACTTCAGACTTCTGACTGTAAGCTGGTTGCATTAGAGTAGTGGAAACTCACAGTCCCAGCTGGAAGGAATGTGGGAGACTCACTGGGAAATCTTGTGCTGAACATATGCATAAACTTCTAGGAATCTGGAGTATAATGTATTTCTAGGAATCTAGCATATAATATACTATTGATCACTTCTTAGACCAGAACATGAGATGAAAAAGTGACAAAATGGTGATTTTGTACTTGATGACAACTTGAAAATTCAGACTTGTTTCGTAAACCTTTAGTTCAGCACCCTTGATAAAATGAACAACACGCGTTTATTCCTGTGCACATTCTTCTGTGGCAAATTTGCAAGAGTTTTGTTTGACACTTACCTAGAGTTTGTAGCTTGAAAGAATCATCTGTAAGTTTTTTCTTAGTCTAGGTTTGGTCAACATATCCAGCAGCCACTGGGGGGTTGTAGATACATTTGTTTTAACACATCGGTTTTGACTGCATAGCAGCACTCTGTGCATGTGTGTGTGATTGTTTTGTAAACCTTCGTAACAGCTGGCCTTGTTACCAATTTACTTACACACTAATGGAAAAAGAAGTGAACCTCTGTCCTCCTCCTTCACTATGTATTATTCCTGTCATTCATAAACTGTATTGTTAATCACAGTTTAATAAGTAAGAAATCTGACGTTTCAGATTACTTATGGTATGGATCCTAAAAACAACTTAAAATGTGATTCAACAACATGTTGCTATTTGAACTGAAACCACTAGAGGCTGTTGAATACTAAGCCTTATAGACATAAGTAACTTTTCCAGAGCAGAGCAGGACTCAAGCCTTTGTAACAGGGAAACCACATCTGTGAAATTGACATTATGAATAAAACTGTCATCATCTCTTACTCAATTGCCAGTAATTCCTTACTGTTTTCCTTTTTTTCGGGAGTTTTTTGTTTGGCTTTCTCTCTTGTGCTTAGACCTAATAAAGAATAAAGACAGCTAGAGTCAGGTGATAATGAGGCTTTTAAAAACTTTTAAATTCAGGTGTTTGTGGCTGTCATTGTAGTATTTTTGAGGGCGTTATTAAATTATTAATGCATGTTAGGTGCTAACCATTAAAAAATTTACTTGAAATTAACTGATGGAGAAGTATTTAATAAGACAGTTTATTTTTCATCTGCAGAGGAAAAAACTATCTAGAATTAGCAAGGGTATCATGTGGTTACTCTTCAACAAACAAGTGTATAGTTTAAGACTAACTTCAGAGCAGTTAGTACAAGTCCATTGTAACCGACTGCTTTTGCAAGTTTTATGTGGGTAAAATCAAAACCAACTGTTCCATACTGTTTTTTTTTTAATTCTGCTTCATTTTTTTCCCTGCTTTTCTGCTTCTCAGAAAAAGATTTAATCAAATTAAAACTACAGCTTTTCTGTAGACCTCTCTCTGTAATGTCCTTTTGCGTGAATAAATCCTTCAAGTTATTCCCAGTCAAGTGAATCCATATTGTACATCTGGTGGCAGTCATAGAGAGGAATTACAAAGGTGGTCAAGCAGTGGAGGAGACATAGGCTGCTGCTCTCTGAGTTTTACTGTTAAGTAGGCTGATTTTCTAATATTACATGTTAGGAGCCATTCTTTTTCTCCTAAAAGCTCCTTATTAGGCTTTAAGGCTGAAGTTAAGGATTCCATTAACATTGCAGAAGAATGATAGTATATGTACCTACTAATGTTCTAAATATTTTTAAAAAATGTACTAAATGTACTAGAACATTAACAAAAGAAACTGTGGTTCCGTTTCACTTGAAAGCAAATATTGCCTGAAATAGTATTCATTGTAGCCGCTTATTACTGTTGTAAGTGAAAGATGCAGACTTGATAGATTCAGCAAGCAAAATAAAATAGATTAGACAGCAGCAGGGTGGGGAGTGGTGTTTCAGTAAGTGTGCTGTTCCATGTGATGTGTAACTAGGGCAATCGGAAGTGCCCAGGTTTTCCCATTTCAGTGTGGATCATGTGCCTGCAGCTGGAGTTTGTTTACATTTGTTGTTAACTTGTATTAAAAAAAAAGGTAAAAAAAACCCCAAACCAACCTGAAAGATGACTTAGAACTTTTTTCCCAGAAGCTCACTGCATTTAAGATCTCCTCAGTACTGATTTTTTGTTTTATACAGGAACTATATGATCTTCTTTGTTGCATGTGTGTGTGGTTTTCTGTTTTTAAAAAGAAAAGCTGTAATTGCACCATTTATTTATAGTGGTGAGATCACTGTGAAGCTCTTTTTTCGCGCTCTCTCACCTCTGTGTGAATCACTTTTTCTTATATTCCCATTGCTTTTCAGTCTCTGGAAGTTTGGATAGTTTACTTCTGGCTTAGGCCTCTGCTGAAGACTTGTTCAGGTGCATCTGTGTGAGGAAAGGTGTGATTCCTCACCAGTACAGCTATGCTAGCAGAAGTTCACAGCACAGGCCTTCTTGCACTGGAAAAAAACAAACCTCAGTTTCACCTGTGAGAGGAATAGCTTTGTTATACGAGTATAAGGCATAGATACATTTGTAAAGCACTTGAGTAGATGCAGCCTCTGTCCTTGCGAAAAAATAAGTTGTCACCTTGTACAAATAAGTTCAGAAATAGTTTCTTTGGTGGCATTAACTTTGTTATCTTTTCCTACCTCTGCAGTTTGAAAACCACTGTATTTAAAAACAATTTAAAACTCTCTGTCTTTAGAACAGTATGAAGAAAGTGGGTCATGTTTTTATCAATAGTACTAGTACTGCTTTAAGGGTTCCAATTCATACACATTCCCAGTTTACACTGGGAGAGCTGACAAGGTTAGATTTCCCAGCTGTCTTTCTTGCATTTTCTAGGATACATGGCTCCTAATGACATGCTGTACAACTCTAGTATTTTTTTAAAGGTACCTTTTCACTGATTTAAAAATAAATAAAAAGATTATTAAATTACAGACCTTCTGTGGCATGAGCTCTTAAGGGGTTTTTTAATTGTTACTACACAAGTGTGATAACCAGGAAACTTGAGCTGTACGTCCTGTAAAGCAGCTGACTCTCTTTCTAGGTTTAATGCAAGGAGAGAAACAGTGCATCAAAAAATGAGCAAAGCCACATTATATCATCAAAAATGCTAATGTAGAATATTGTGTTTCCTCCTTTTAACCCTAGCTAAAATAATGAAAATAAAGAATAACATCTTTATGTTCAGCGTCTGCTGTTCACAAACAGCAGTATTCAGTTTCACAAGTTACAAGGCAAAGGTTAATATCCAGACAGATAAATGGCCATATCTGCTTGTAGTTTTAATATATTCTAGTGGGTTTACATGTAAATATCTGCAGGGTCTGTCTTACTGAGGACTCTTGTGTTGAGATGTGTTCCATAATAACCATTTAGAAATGAAAACAGGCTACCTATGTTTGTATTTTCAAGGTAAAATATTTGTCATCCTACATATGACATTTGCATTAGCATTCTTTACTTGCCTTGGAGATCTTGAGTCTTTGATTAATAGTATAATAAAATATGTATCGGTCCGTCTCTAATAAAGTGAAGATGTATCACAGATTTAGACTGTTACACATGGGATGAGTGAATTGATACCTAGCTATTTGTTATCCTAAAATTTATAGTCTGAGTTTCTGTTTCGTGATACCCGATCAAATTATGTAAATAAATTTAAGCATGCTTTTATTTGAAATTTAGTGCATCAATTAAACGTTTATATTGGAGTTAGTTGTTTAGATTTACCATGTCTAGAGATGGTTGAAAATACAAATGCGAAGAAGCTGGTATGAGAGAGGAGGAGCCAGAATAGTGTCAATGGAGGTGGTGAAAGGAAGAGCAGAATGTTTCTAGCCACTGTGTGCTTTTGTCATCTGTTAACCCTAATTCTGTGGAGACTGAGTATTTTGTGGAACTGCTCCATATTTCCAACAATAGTTCCTTTAATTTTGTCCTTTGAGTTTCTTGAAGAAGAACTCTTGGTTTGTATAGGGAACCATTTAATCCATTTGGTAACATTGGATCCATTTCAGTTGGACTGTGGTTTCTATTTAAGTTTTTTACACGGTAGCTCATGACCCAAGGCTTACTTTGGACAAGGTGCATAAAAAAAATGAAATTAATGATCTTCTGTCACTGTTAGAATGTTTTTCTTATTGCTTGCTTTAGAAGCCACTTAATTTTTATACTCTTAAAATTGTATTTCTCCAAGGTATTGGTCTCACTTGACTTGTCATAAGTTGTCATGAGTATATTTGCTTTCTTCTGCTTTTTCTTCACCACAGATCTTGATACACTGTGCCTCAGCCTACCTAGTGTATGGTTTATTTTAAAATGTTAAGAAACTTGATTGTGTACAACAGTTAAGTCTTACTGGAAGATGCTGTATCTATGAGAATCTTCCACAAGTGTAAATATGTCATTAAATAGCCAAATCTACTATTTTCAGGGTTTTTTGAGGGGGAGAAAAAAGTATTTCAATCTATAACAACAGCAGCTTTTTTGTATCTCAAGAAAGAAAAATCTCTTCCTGTTTTTTGGTTTTTTGGGGTTTTTTTTAAGTGCTTCTTTTTGGAAAAACTCCAAAAAAGTTTTTAAAAGTAGTGTATGTGTGTGCATGGGTATAAACATACAGATTTATTATTCGGAATACCTTTTGGCACCTAACACTTATCATCCTTTGATGTTTACCTAATTATGTTATTCTATTACTGGCTTAAATAAAATATTAAAAACAGTTAGGCTGCATTGTCTCTGAAGCATATGAAATTATTTACTCGTGCAGTAAGCACCTTCTGTTAAAAAAACAAAACAAAACAAAACCACCACCAAAAAACAAACAAAATCCAAAACCACAAACAAAAAAACTAACAACAAAAAACCCCAAAGAAACCAAAACCCCCCAAAATTGCTACAGTGATTAATTTGATTGCACTGGTAAATGATTCACTTCTGTGAACTTCAATTTTGCTTCAGTCTTGTAATTTTCTGATTGCATTTATACAATCCTTTCATTCTTTTGGCAAGGTTGGCTGTGTGCAGGTGGAGAATGAAGTGGCATGCTAGTATAATAGCTCCCCCTTGCAGATTCTTGATCTGTAATACGTTACATAGTGCGATCCTCAGTGGAGAGGAATCCACGCACTCACTGCAGAGTAAGACTGCACAAAAGCAGCGAGGTGATAAACTATTGCGTGCTGGCTGCTCCAGTCTTTAGCAGCTGTCTCATGAAAGCGGTAATAGGCAAACTGAAATTCTGTTGCATTTCTGGCTGTTTAAAAGATCTTTAAAACTTTTGGTTTTGCTCAGATCTAGAATTAAATACAGTAACTGCAATTTGTTCCTGGTGGTTAAATATTGCATGGAACTAACACCATTGCTGTGTGGTTTTGAGTTGGTTTTTTTTCTACTTAAAATCTCCTCTAGTATCTTTTGAAATTAGTCCCATGGTATTTTTGGTTTCGTCTTTCTAAATGTCATCCTGTTTATTTTGGACTGTATTAAAACAGATCATATGGCAAGCAGGCCTGTTCTGCATATCTGCTTTGTGAGGGTCATGAGATAGGTACCATAATTCAGCACTTTATGTATCTCTTTCTTCTTGAGTGACCAGCATTTCATACTCTTAATTGTAGTATTTTGTTTAGTTATGGCACAAGCAGAAGAGGCTATGGTAAATCCAGCATACAAGGTATATATATGCATGTAAAATATAGTTGCTCTGTGCATTGTGAAAAAAAGTTTTTACCACCTTTGCTGAATAAATTCAGACTCATAACTTTTTTGTTCCGTTGCACTGTTCTAGTTTTTTATTTAATGTTGAAATGACATAGTAAATACAATTATTTTTTTGTGACTATTAATTAAATATACAGGGGACATCGACAGTTCAGCATATCTGGAATTTTGCCCTAATTTGTAACATGCTGTGTGAACTCCATTGTGATGACAAAAACCCAGTATCATTATTAAAATGTTAGTATTAATGAGATTCTCAAATCTGTTTCTGCTTGTTCATACAGTACAAAGATGCTTGTACTGAATAATGTAAAATGTCCGCAAGCTATAAAGTTTGGATATACTTTAATGCATATGTCTATCCTTCCAGACCAACTAGTGCACCATGGAACTGGAATTTTCATTTGCTGATATAATTGTTTATATTAGTTCAGATGCATATTCCATATTTTTATCAACTAGTTCCACAAAGTTTTGCAAAAAAGCAAGAATTGTTACAATGCTGCTTATTCTTACATTTTCCTTTGAGTTTTATTTTTGACGTTTCTACTCTTCTTACATGCGTCTGTCCCCTTTTTTCCCATATACATTTATTTCTCACAGGCGCACCTATGTTGGCAGTATGCCTGGCAGAATAATCAATGGACTGAAGACTGTTGGGGTTAACAATCCAGTATTCCTGTTAGACGAGGTTGATAAACTGGGGAAGAGCTTGCAGGGGGATCCTGCAGCAGCCTTGCTTGAGGTAAGAGATGTTAAATTACAAGCATTGCTTCATTTGTAATTAAAAAGAATTAAAATACTGGACTCAGAAAGGAAGATTCACTGGATGAAAGATAGCATGACAGTGTCAGCTTTTTTATTCAAATACCAGCTGCTATGTTTTGACATTGTTGGATTTCTGTCAATTACTTGTGCACAATGCAAATGCTGTTATATAGTATACTAGGTAAGATATCTTTAATATCAGAGATCTGTACTTAAACACGAGGATGTGTTTTGTTTTAAGTGTTTTGTATATTTAAAGACTGTTCAAGCCTTAAACGTTACTTATCTGGGGGACTTCGATACATTCATTTTTAATGACCAAATGCCATTAGCTATAAGAAAAAACTGTAGAGCAGCCAGACGGTAGCTGGACTTTTTCAAGTTTTCCCTTTCTTTCTTGGAACAACGTTAATATATTTTTGAAGCTTTTGATGGTACAAGCTTATACTGGAGCTAAGCATTTTACCTAGCATGTAATATGGACTAGTTGCATGTTCTTTTAGTAGCATTTCTTTAATTAGTGTTGTAATTAACTTTCTGAACTTAAGTTTTTCATTTAAGTCACAGATCCCCACTCCTTGACTGATTATGATGTGCTGGGTGTTTGATTTCCATGAGAGTCAGCTATTAAGTGTATTTTTTCTGAAATTCTGGGACTCAGACCAAGCAATAAATGAATCAAATCTTGAAGTACGTGGTATAGTTATTCTATCACAAAGAGTTTAGAGGTGTTAAAGTTGACTTGCTTAAAGACACAAGTAAAATCTAGGAGATACAAGTAAGGACTTGGGTGAATAAGATACTGTTGGATTATTTTGTAAATCCATCACCTGTTGAGATGTTGAGATTGTGCTATGCTGGACCTTGTTCTCACCAACAAGGAGGGGCTGGTGGGGAATGTGAAGCTCAAGGGCAGCCTGGGCTGCAGTGACCACGAAATGGTGGAGTTCAAGATCCTTAGGGCATCGAGGAGGGTGCACAGCAAGCTCACTGCCCTGGACTTCAGGAGAGCAGACTTTGGCCTCTTCAGGGATCTGCTTGGTAGAGTGCCATGGGACAAAGCCCTGG
>NW_008795037.1:1380435-1418675 GCF_000699145.1 Aptenodytes forsteri
GGCTGCCCCATCCCTGGAAACATTCAAGGTCAGGTTGGACAGGGCTCTGAGCAACCTGATTTAGTTGAAGATGTCCCTGCCCATGGCAGGGGGGTTGAACTAGATGGCCTTTAGAGGTCCCTTCCAACCCAAACTATTCTATGATTCTATGTTATTCATTAGGTTAGTTGTTGGGATTTCATGAGGCTAAAATCTGAGTGATTATGAAGAAGGTGAATTGAGACCTATGCCTTGCAGGCTTCATGTATCAGAGGAGTCTGTAGCAGAGAGCGGTAATGAGTTGCCAGAACCTTCTTTCTGCCTTCTTTTTCCCTGCAGTATGATACACGATTATATCCCAGTTCAATTCCTTCTTCCACTGACTTGCATGTTCAGCGGTTTTATTCTAGCAGTTTGCTGGAGAGAGGAAGGAGTGTCTCCTCAGTTATGGGAAAGAGACAGAGAGCATTGCCCTTCCCCAGCATCTCAGTGCAGAAGGCTGTGTACATCTTCCTGTGCTAGCACTGATGATGAAGAAAGGAGGGAATGAGGAAGGTAATGGCACAGCAAGGCTGGGCTAGGCTGAAACGCTTGAGGCTGTCCAGAGCAGATGTAGCACTAGTGCACTTAATGGTTTTGGTATTGTGCACATTTAGAATTTCTTTATACTGCTGTATTTTTACACTGTCTACCTCTCTTTAATGTTCTCTATGGCTGTAGGGGCTACCATCCTATCACTGTTTCAGCTGAACTGCTTCTGTGATTGTTCTTTACCTGTTTCAGTCAAAAGGAGTTGGGTTAGTAAAAGATATTTATCCAAATTTTTTGAGCTAGCGTGGCTCGCTTTCACTGAAACAATTTAGGGCATAATCCTAGAAGCACCTTAGCTGTCAGACTTAAGGCATGGTAACTTCTGTAACTGGGTGGTTGTAGGTGGGGATGAAAGTGGTTCTGGTAATATTTGCTAACAGAGTCATTCTAATGACTCTTTTTGACTGACAGTGCTTAATACAGTGATTTGAATATGAAAAATGCTACTTAAATTAAGGTGTCATGAGCTCATCTGTATGCTGTATGACTTTCTGCAAATGAAATGTCAATTGACATTCTACAAACGTCATTATTTTCTTCCTGCTAGATAGTGTAAAATTACTGTTTTGACAAGGCCAACTAGTTCTTTGAAAATCAACATATGAACAGGCTATGGTTTGAGAGCTCTGTTTTGATCTTTGCATGTTAACACGAACTAGTAATAATTTAAATGTGCTAGAAAATACCATGGCTTCGCTTTTTTAGCTTTTAAAAATGACAGTTATGGTCCTTTACCTGTGTTTTTCTCAAGTGTGTAGTACACATTTCTAGGGTACATGAAAAGCCTCTAAGTGCAAGGAGAACAAGCAGGGGAGTGTAACAAATATTCAAATGCATTTTCTTTTTCACTTGCAGGATTTTATTTACTCTTTGCTGTTAATGGTAATGAGCTCTATTTCTGAGTTTGCTGATATTTCTTCTGTCATTTCTCCTTTACATATTGAACTAAGCTGGCCTGAATCTAGTCAATGCATGGATAAAAAATACCTGAAAATCAGATTTTGTTAGCTAGCTGACTGTTGTTTGCTAGGCAGTCAAAATCACTAATGAAGCAATGATTTGGCATTTCTTGGAAAGAGAATAACTTTTTTTGGAAGTGTTCCAATCATGAATCCAGATCTGTACATTAATATTGTTAATTTTATTCAACCTTTGCTGTTTCTTTTAATCTATTTTTCATTCCCTGTCTTGCAATAGAGAATTAGCATTTCTGTTCTTCTTCTATCATGTCAAGTGTGTGAGGGCAAATGAAACTAATTTATTTTTTAATTATTTGTGTTTGAATTTTTCGTACTTTGTTGCTGCTTTGGGATGTTTCTGTGTTCCATATTTTAAAACCACATTCTCAGTGCTATTGAACTCAGCTCCTGCCATGGATTATTCCAGCTGAGGCTCGTCAGGTTAGCTTCCAACTGTCCGCTTGGGCTGCAGTCTTTATGTGAGTCATTGCTAATTGACCATTAGTTGCATCTGGAGAAGTAATTGCTCTATTAACCATGTCTGGGCTGCTCCCATGTGAGATCTGTATATCCCTTTACTGCTGTCTAAACATCCTGAAGCAGGTGCTTTACCTCTTCTAATGGAGAACTCATGCCTGGACATAACAGCTTAATTTTCATCTGCTTTTTGTGGTTTACGTTGTTGGAAAGTCCATCTGGAATGAGCAAAGGTGGCTATTATGTAGGAGAACAAACAATAGTAAGTGGTCACCTAACTGGCACATTTGTTTTTCAGGCTGCTGCTTCTTGTTTGGTAAGTGTCATCATTAAGTATAAAAGGCACATCCTTTTTTCCTTAATGTTCAGGTGTGTTAAATTCTCACTGACTGTCTACAGTGGGATATATTCAAGAAGAAAATTGCCATACCCTGTAAGCTTGGAAGCAAAGCTTGATGTTTTATAATTGCCGGATATGTTTAGTTCTAGTGCTTCTGCAGAGTTGTTGCTTAAGCAAAACAGAATGTCTTCCTATTTCCAGTTACTGTTCATCAACAAGGGAATGTTTTAGTCTAAATTTAGATGACCTCTGTTTAAAACAGAAGAAAACAGAAATGGATCCAAGTGCCTGATAGTGAGTATTTGTATGCAGGAAAATTAGACCAGGAGCATAGCCAGGCAATTAAGTGTTCATGGAACTTATTCTGGATTTTCTGGTAATAAAAAGCTGGTACAGAGAAGCCTTTGTATGCATGTGAGCTGTCGGCCATGAATTAACCAAGATGTTTTGTTCACTGAATGTTCTTTTTGTACTTAATATTTTTGTATTAGTTGAATATCTTTGAAAACTTTTGAACTTTAGCACAGATACCTAGCTGAAGAACAGTTCTATTTGCTTTGGAAAATCTGTTTTAAATGCATAGGCGTGATATTGTTTTATGTCTTATTCTAAGAAATGGTTACTGTGTCAAAGAATTATTAGAGAAACTCTAGCCCTTGTAGAAAATCTCAGATAATTCACATTTTTTGATATAATCTGAGTTGCGTTTGATTACAGTTTCCCTACCTTTATTGGATAGTATTGTTTGCTCATGAGTACAGCATCAATATTTTGTGTACCTTTGTAAATAATATTATAATCACCAGTTTAGCAGTCAGTAGGATTCGTAAGGATTTCTAGTTGCAGACTAGAAGAAAGAGATACACGTGTGTAGATAAATGTTATAAAAAAACCACTTGGTCTGTCAGAATACATTATTTTTCAATATCTTTGGAAGTAGTTGCAATTATTTCAGCTAATAGACTGGAATTTTGTGGAAATACTGTGTTACCAATGTAAAAAAAAAAGGGTAAGTTGAATTAGGATTTGCTGTTTAAATCAGTTCTGAAAAATTTGCAAGAGTAGACTTTGAATGGGAGACTAATATAAGGTATAGATCTACTTTCTTTGAAGACAGTTTGTAGATGCTGTGCTTGGATACACTGCCTATTGTTGTGTCCCCCTACATTTTAGGGCTAGATTGTAGGACTAGTTGAGGTAAGAGACACCTATAACTGAATTATGCATCAGTGTATATGGCTAGTCAGGATACTTCAAGGCTTTTGCCTTCATCAGTAAAGAAGGGAGTAAATGATAGCAGCTGCCTGCTGAAGAGGGTAGGAAAAGAAGCTTTTGAATAGCTTATAGCCAATGAACAATAGCATTCATTGAGTTCCAACCTTAGTTTTAGAATTTAGGCATATGCTTCAGTACGTTTTAAGATTTCACTGTTAAGGGGAACATATAACTTGTATTTTATTACAGTCGCAATACATTGCCAAATATTAGTCTTAAATCTGTGCAGTACTTAAAATCAGAAATTGTTCTGTTTTTAAAATTCTGCTGTGTTTCAGGCATTCCGTACAAAAAGTATTTTGCTAGTTTGCTGTGATCATAAAACATTTCTGTTCTAAAGATTTTTAACTTTTCAATGACTTAATAGAATTTAAGAGTAATGAAAATTCAGAATTGTTTCTTTCACAACCATCTAAGAAGTGATCAAATTCAGATTTTCAGAATTATCAATGCTGTTCTTGGCTATAATTCAAGTTGCTAAGGCAAGGGGTGCATTCATTTGGGTATAGGCGGATAAATTAATTTGACAGCAGTGTGCTATTTCTCAGGAGATACATAGGTCCCATTATTTGTAACATGAGAATTATTCATGTCAGTGTAGCATTGATAATTCATCATTTGGGAAGGAAAAGTGTGGCAGTACTTTAAGGGGGGGTGGAATGAAGATGGTTCATAGGTGGTGATATAGAAGCCAAGTGTAGATTGCTATATACAATGAACTTCCAATTTTCAGCACTGTTAAAAAAACTACAAGACAGCACCTTAGTACACTCATGACCCATATATATAGAATATTTATCACCTAATGCAGAAAAACAGCTTATTCAAGTAATAGCTTAAATATATGCAAGTGTTGCATTTGCACACATAAGTAGTACTAAAAGCAATAGGAACACAACACTGTTATTTAAGCCACAGTTCTACTTGTGCAGTAAATTTTTTAGGTTGGTAGACTGTGTGTTGTTATTCTTCAGTGCTTGTTTAATTTTGTCTGGTTTTTTTACCACAAAATTTTGGAAAAAAAGAAAAATGCAAAGATTGTGTTAGGAAAGCCAGGGCTCATCTAAAGTCAAGACTTCCATGGGATGTCATGGGCAATAAGAAGAGCTTCTACTACTGCATTAGTAGTAAAATGCTGGACAAAGCTGAATGAGTCGGGCAGGTGATTTAGTGACAGCAGATAAGGCTGAGATAATCTATGTTCTTCCCCTTGGTCTTCGCGGTGAGATCTCTCAGGTTGGTGTGCTTAGAGTAAGAAGAGCTACCAGCAGTAGATGAGGATCGGCATCAGGGATTACTTGAGAGAATTCTACTCGTACAAGTCCATAGGACCACATGGGCTGCTTTTCCAAGGGTGTTCGAGTCCTTGAAAGGCCACTCTCTAACATGTGTGAAAGGTCATGAAGATAGCTTACAGAAGGTACTTGATGACTGGAGAAATGCTGCAGCCATCTTTAGAAAAGGGTAAAAAGAACTAACGGGGAAACAACTTTTTGGGGTTTTTTTGCATGTGGTGTGGAATGTAGTTACAGAGTAATCAGAGCGAGGCAGGATATTGAGGGTCAGGCTTTAGTAATATTCATAACACTTTATGAATGTAAAGTCAGATATGACAGATCCAGATGGAATATAATAAAAATGTGCATATTTTATTTACTTCTAATTGAGCAACTGCATCAATTTTGTGTTCACTTTTGTTAAGGTCTTGGATCCAGAACAAAATCACAGTTTCACCGATCACTACTTAAATGTAGCCTTTGATCTGTCCCAAGTCCTTTTTATAGCTACAGCCAACACTACAGCTACTATCCCACCTGCTTTGCTGGACAGAATGGAAATTATTCAAGTTCCAGGTAACACTACAGTGTTTTCATTAAAGTGGCTCTTGCAAGTCCTTAAACAATGTTGGGGTGTTTTTCCTAAAATGAAAAGCAGTTCCTTAAGGTAAGCCTGCCAGGAACCTAGACTGAATGGCCAGAATCGTTAAAAGAGACTAGTCAGGATGCCTCCCTTATGGCCTCTGTCATGAGAATGAAATTTAGCATTGCAGTTACGAAAATTCAGTTCCAGGTATGTGGACATACATTGATACATTCTGTAACAATATTTTCACTAATTGATTTGTTTGTATTCTAACTGGCTGTTGGCTGATGCGTCTTTTTAAGATTCCAATGAAGAAAGGGATCTTTGAAACACTAAAATTCTATTCTTCTTGTTCACATGAAGTTACGTATAATCACAAAGTATCATATCAACAGCCTTTTAAATTATAGCTGGGTTCTTTTTGTTAAATTCAATCAGGTACAATTATAAATGGTAGGAAGTTTGATTATATTGTAGCGTATAAGCAAAAAGATTAGTAAACATATGCTTTTTCTTTTGAAGGATACACACAAGAAGAAAAAATTGAAATTGCACATAGACACTTGATTCCTAAACAGCTTGAACAACATGGCCTGACTCCACAGCAAATACAGATTCCACAAGTAACCACTTTGGACATAATTACCAGGTAAATCTGTTATTCATTGTTTAAGTTTGAATAACTTCTTTTTCTGGTAAGTAGTAAATCATTTATAAAGTGATAACACAAACCATTTCTTAAGATCTGTTGTCCTTAATAGCTTCAGAAGTTCAACAATTGGTAATTTATGGAATTGCTCTTTCCTGAGCTCTGTCTGGCTCTGCTGTCTAAACTGAATCATCCTTCCTTCTCTAGAGAATTCCTTGCTCTGGCTTTCAGAGTGTGGCTCACAATCAGTTGTGTTGACACAACTGTCAAGGCACTATGAATAAACAGAAACACTTGAAGCTAGTATTGCTGCAGTGTTCAGTGTGTGAAGCCATGGTCCTGGCAGCAGACAACCTTTATTTTAAAGAATGAAGTTTTATTTCTGTCATTTTCATAGAAAAAATGGAAATTACCATTTTGTTTCTTGTGACTTGATGGGCCACATTTGTCTAAAAAATGGAATTAGGTTAAAAAAATTAAAATGTGGGGTTTTTTAAATAGCTTGTAGTAATTAGAACGATTTTTTTTGTTGGACATGAGAACAAAGATACTGATCAGAACATCTTTTGGACTTAAAACTAGCTCATTTCCAATGGAAAAACTGTATCATTATTCAATGAATTGAAGTATTTTGTGACCAGGAACAACATTTTGGCATTTAGTGAGTGTTATTGTCCGGTGTTTCTTTTTAATTCATAGACTAAGAGAAAATACTCTTTTACAGTCAGTTCCTCAACTTTCAGTGAACTATATTTTGAGTTTTAAAATAGTTTTTCCTTTTAATTTTTACGCATCTGAGAAGAGGTCAGTGCTACTGGAGCACTGTTTAGCATTTCACTGCGGTTTGATACCAGGTGTTAGTCATGTCTTCTTCCCACTTAGTAGTTTGTCTTTCTTTACAATTTTATCAGCAAACCACAATTATTTTGATAAAAGCACATGACAATTTTTTCCTGTTTATTAGAGTGGCCCAAGGTCTCACTGCCTTTCACATCTCATTTTATTTGGATGTATTTTTAAAAAGAAAGTGTGCTTACATTCAAAAGAAATCTTTCTTACAAAGAATATCCACCAGTAAAACAATTGTCTCTACGCTAGATACACTAGAGAGGCAGGAGTGCGCTCTCTGGATCGGAAGCTGGGAGCTATTTGCAGAGCAGTGGCAGTGAAAGTGGTAGAAGGACAGCACAAAGAAACAAAGCCAGATCGTGCTGAAGTGGGCGAAGGAGAAGGTGTGTATCTTTTTCATGTTTTATTAAAAAGGAAACTTCTAACGTAGTCACTAGGAAGCTGATTTATCAACCTTTTCTCCTTTTTTTTATGCTACTTTAAGGGCTCTGTTTTTAAAAGCTTTGCAAATAGAGGGACATTCTTATTATGCATGGTTCAAGTAGTGCTGAATTATGGCTTGGGACGTAAGTAGAGTAATTTCAGCCTGCCAGGTTGGTAATTGAGAAGTACAGTGGATCTGTTTCATATCTTAGGTATGCAATTATGATTTGTGTATGTTTTTATGTCTTCCTAGGCTTTTTTTATGCAAATCTTTCACTGGTTTTTTTCTTTAATAAAAGACTAAGCATGGCTTTAGTTACTATATTTAAAGAGGTTCTTTAACTGTGCTGTGCATGCTCTATCAGCTCAGAACTCAATCGAGTTATTTTGTTGTACTCCAAAATAAATGTCTGCTTGAAGAGCTTTGAAATTAGAAAGGTTTAGGGGCACTTTTTCTGTGCCTTTTAAGACTGCACTTATTCTAAGTCTCTTGAAACTTTGGTAACTTGTCAACTTCAGTAAGTCTGTTCTTGTTTCCCATGTATACAGACAATAGTGATTTCTCATTCCCAGTCATCCAACAGACTGAACGAAAACTAAACATAAAATTCTCAAACAGCAAAAATATTCAGGTGTAACTGCTTCACCGGTAAAGGTAGACCCCTTTCTAGTCTTGAAATAGAAGGGGTTCGGAAGGAAGAAGTCAGGCCCCTAATCCAGTTCATGTGCAACATGCAACTGGTGACTGCTCCCTTTTTCATCCCCAAATTAATGTTCTCTTTTAATAAAAATGAACATCCATACTGCGTTTGGTGAAACATACCATGCAAAGCATAGACGGTTGTGCTTTTATTCCAGCCAGTTGCTGATGGAGGATCTCACTGCACACAGCAGTTTTCTGTTAAGGGCTTCAGAGTGCTAATTGCAGCACTAGATGTCTGCAGAAGCCAGCTCAAGGTAGATGAGAAATGTGAAAGGACAGAATCTGAACCTGAAGTTGAACTTCTAAAATGTGGATAGTCCTTAGTCTCAATAAAATCTAGCGAGCAGGGTGTCGGGTGTTTTGTTTGTTTGTTTTTTAAAGACTGCAGTGAGCCCAGTTGACGCTTTCTGACAAGAAACACTGCCAGTCTGTCAGAGAACAACTGTGCCAGAGGACACCAGAAAGCCAAAACTGCAGAATGGCTGCTTACTTTTGCTCCAGAATACTCACAAACTTAAAATACTAAACCTGTTGGTTTGATGTTGTGAAACATTCCACAACTAAGCCAACGTGGAAAAAAATTTAAGTTTTAACATGTGTACAGATAGAGTAGTTCTGGACTGGCTTAGAGGAGGACAAATAAGGAGACTTGTTATCTGTTCCTTTTAAAATAAGGCAGCTTACAAGTCTGAATGGTGCCACCCCTTCCAGAGAGTAAATCCTAGGGGAGGAAATATAGCTGATAATTGTACAGTTTTCTCTGAATGTTTGGCTTAAAGAAAGTGAACTCTCATAGTAGCAGTGGCTGTGCATGCGTGAATGACTGTGCAGTTTAAATTGTCCCATCTACATTAAAAGGAAGAGCTTTTAAGACATACTTATTAATGCTTTCCATTTATATTATGTGCATCTTGTCTACCTTCTCTCCTCTGTGCTGGATTTTTCTGAAGTCAAACACATGAGTTTGTCGATACTTCTGTGATACCTGAACTTGCTCTTGAACCAGAACACTGAGCTTTTGGGCTGTGGCGGGCAGGCTTACTAGCATCAAGCAATATCAGCTGTCTTTGCTACTGTCACTTTTTGCGATGGTAATTTTGACAAGTCATATTTTTCAAGTATTTCTTTGCACAGAAGGGTAGATATGTCTAACGTGCTTAAGAGGTCTAATGCGATTGCTGAATAAAAAAAGGGTCATTCTGCTCTTCAAGCTTTCTGATAAAATAAATGAAAAGTAGGTTCAGAGCACAAGTCCTGATACTGTAAGAAGAAACATTTTACTATTAAAGCAAAGAATAAAAAGGAACTGTATTAGACATCTCAATCCAGTGAGAGGTATTTACAATGTTAAAATTGGCACTGTACTTGCAACTTAGGTATTTACACTGTTAAAATTATCCACTGTTAAAATTAGTACTGGACTTGCAACTTACCAAAGCTAAGTGAAAACAGCAAGCTAAGTGCTTCAAAAGAGGGCAAAATGCTAGCATTTTTGGTTGACACACAATTTGGAGTAAGCCCAGAAGAAATGACCTGTGAAGAGCTGCCTTTGTACCTCTGGAATTGAAACTGTCCATAAGAAAAAGCTGTATTAATAAAAGGGAGTCCAAGGGACAGGTGGCTCTATAGTTAACTTTGATATTATGAAGGCATGTATATGTGCTTGTTTTTGCTGGGGTAGAGTTAATCTTCTTCATGCAGAATGGTGCAGCCTGCAAAATGTGTTTTATTTTGTACTAGTAATGTGCTTATACCCTGCTGTATTTTTAATAGAATATGTCACTTGTTAGGAGTGTATGAGAGTAGGACACTTTTTAAAAATATTTTTGTTTAGGTTTCATTCAGTCTGTTGGAAACAACCAAGTATTTAAAACAAAACTCGTAAACATCCCCCAAGTTGATGCAAATAATGGGATTTTTAGCCTAAATTTATTTCTTTGGATTTTTTTTCCGGTTGTTTAATGGACATTTGTGCAGTTGTGCACAGTGATGATGAATTTTTATTTCATATAATGAATGACTCTGGAAGAATAGTTAATCAAGTTGTTGTCTCTTAATAGTTTCATTTAGAATTATTTCTTGATTTTTTTTGTTTCTTTATCCTTATCTGTATAAAAAGACCTATAATTCATTTTTGCTTTACACATTTGTCAGTTACTGATGTGGTACTGAGACTCTACAGTTAGTGCATTCATATGTCACGAGTTGTGAATAGGAGAGAGCAAGCTACAGGCTTGCCTTGTAGATTCTAACTTGCTAAAGCATAATTTGTATATGATTCATAGCATATCAGAATAGTAACATGGTGCCTATTGTGTTTATTCAGCTGAGTGCCTTCTGGCTTGTGGGTTTGTAATAAAAGTTGAAAGACATTAGGTGGTAGAACCACAAAATTTCCATCATTATATTGATTAAATCAGATTATTAACTCAAAGTGGAGCATCTGTTTTCAAGGCTTTGTAAACATCAGGCTTTTGACACTGTTTGATGGTAGGCTCTAAAAATGGAGGATACCTGCCATAGCAGAACTGATGCTAGGAGATACGCTGTCAAGCCATGTTTAGCACTTTCCAAAAATGCATGACTGAAATACACTGGCAGCTTTGTATTGCCTTCCTCGCTCCTTTGACTCCTGAGCTTTATGATGAAGTTGGCAAGTGGAGGAGTGTTAGTTTGCGTCAGTCATTGAATTTGTACTGTGAACTTCAGCAAAAGCAAATGGAGTAATTTTTCAGACCTCTCCAGGGAGTCATCTTTGTGTACAGTAACACTATCTGATATTTTACTGAAACACTATCTAAGATTTATGAGACACTCATCTAGTCTTTGACACTAGAAGAAATTCTAGGAGTCACAAAAATATGTGAAACTCTCCCTCCTATTTTAGTGCAACTGCCTTGAGAATACAATGCAGCAACTGTGCACTAAGGCATCATATCATGATACAACAGTTGAAACCCAGAGTGAAAAATGATTTGCCTAATTCAGACTTGAAAGGAGTTTTAGGATGAGTAATATTTAGTAACTGAAAGTGATTAAATGAGGATTCTATCTATGTTGAAACCAAGGCTTTGAAAATACTTAAATATTTCCATAACCCAGTCATACAGTACAGTTTGTTCTACTCCTTGTGGGTGAAACAACACTTGGTTTTGAGTTTACATGCAAGTTTGACTGAAGTGGTCAACGTGAACTGAAACATGTAGTCTTTACTCTCCCTCCCTCAACTTGGGTATGATGCATTTTATTCACAAAACATCATTATGCATGACTGGGGGGGGGGGTTGCTTGTTTTTAGTATGTATAAGGGCCTTAATAGAGCTGGGCTAACATCACTGCTCGTGCAAAAAGGGACCTGTTCTATGTTCTAGCCAAAACTCAGCACTTGCAGCAGCATGGGATCTCCCATAGCACTGAGAAATGAGTTTATAAAATCTGATCAGCATAAATCCCACGGTGGTATGACTGTAGGCACTCAAGTTTGAGCTCAGCTGTGCTGGCATTAGTATACTTATCAGCTCTGCAGACTGTAATATGTTGTTCTTTCTAAAAATTGCTTGGAATGTCTTCTCTGGTTTAGGCCAAAGAGGCGTAAATGTTATGAAAAGTTGGGTTTATATACGAACTATTTTTTTCCCATGTTAATTTATCTAAATATTCCTGCATGAAAACCTCAAATTCAAGTGCTTCACGTACGCGTTGTTATTCTAGATCAGAATTGATGGAATGTAATTATTTTGTGAAAAGAGAGATTTTCTGATCCTGTGGGGAAAAATGCACGTAGCATATACGAGTAAGTGTTAGTAGGATTGGGGTCCCAGGAAGGAGTTCCTTTCCAAAATTAATTCTTTTGGAAGTAGCACTTCCCAAGTATGTAGTGCGTAAGATTTAAGTTGGACAATGGAAAATTGCTTTTAAGATGTAGTTTCATGTTATGCCTGGCTTTGAGTGTGGACTGTTGCCAGCAAGGGCAATCCCATCCTTTCCTACCTAAATGTAGTTTTGTGGAGTTTGTTGGTTAGTTTGGAGGGGCTAAAAGAATTCTGGGTCTGTCTGTCGTGCGCTGAAGCATCTGCTAGTAAATCCACTGAGAAAAAAGAACATGCTGTTTTCCCTTTAATTGCCCACAAACTTGAAACCTTTTCTTTTATGCTTACGTTCTTTCTTATACTTCTTCATAGCAATTCAGCAAATCAGAATATGTTATGTTAAAAGCTGTTTAAAAATTTTAGGTTTCTATTATATTATTCTGTCATGGCCAGTAAGTATGCCTGGAAATCTTTGGGTTTAAGACTTATGTATTACTAGTGCTTAATTTAAATATGTTTTATGAGGAGCTGAGAAATTGCTACATGTTGAAGAAGTTTTAGGCTCTTCTATTCACTCGTTTCCATTATATCTCTAGAAGAAAGTAGCAGTCTTAAATTCTTAAATCTTTGTCTTTGTGCCATGGAATTCCTTTTTAGATTAAATCCTGAACTATATATAGTAGTTCATTGTCAGTATGTTTTCTTAAGAGTCCGTTTTCTTACAAATCCAGTATTTACATGCAAGATTTTGTTTTGTTTTGGGAACTTGCAAAGGCAGATTCCTGAGAGGAACATTGTCATGATCTTTGCTGAGTAGCTGCAGATTCTGCTCTGAAAATTTTACAAACGTAATCTTCTTTTTTTGGTTGGTTGATTGTTTTTTGGATTTTTTTTGTTTTTGGGGGAGGGGTGTTTGTTGATTTGCTGTTGGGTTTTGGTGTGGGGTTTTTTGGGTTTGGTTGGTTTGTTTTTGGTTTTTTTTTTTTAGTTTTTCCAATTTTTAAATGTTAAAACAACTCAGTACCATGCTTCTTTTGTTTAAGCAGTACTGTAATAGTAGATCAGCAGGTGGTTCCTCCAGTGCAGCGTGGAGCTCTGTTAAGGGCACTTCTTTGACTTCTTAGCTTCTTTCTCCAACTTAACTCAAAATGTAAGATGATTAAGCTGTTGTCCTAACCAAAAGTTCTGTTTTTGGAAACTTGAATTTAACTGTCTTGTTTTAGATAAATGTGTCATTTAACTTGTACTATCATTTATGGCTATTCATCTGGGATAGGCAGGGAACATGTATTTGTCATTGTTAATGGAAATCTTAATTACTTACATCCTTATAGATGCTTCGTAGTCAGCACTTCTATAAAGGTGATGAAATAAAATGTTTTTTCCTTCAAAGAAAAAGTTAGTGTTTGTAATTATATTTTGGAACGTCACTGTATGCTTTTAGGGAAAATTAGATAATGTCAGAATTTAGGTTAATATTTTTAGAAGTCTGAGTTTGTTATTGTTACAGATTATAAAATGGGGTCTACTAATTAGATTATATAAACTCAAAGAAAGAGTTTCTGATTCTTTTAATAGGGCAGGTGGCCTCAAAAATTACCTACTGATTTGTTTACGAGAAGTCTGTCTCCTTCAGCTGTATATGTAGAACTAGGTGAAACAGGAGCAAGCAGAAATTGGAAATTGTTTGCTAGGCAGCAGTAAAATCTTGGTATAGAACAAAAGCAGTTGTTTTTAAACTCAGTTTTGTTTTAAAACATGAATTGTCCTATCAAATTACTAAGGTTTCGAAGATCGTAGTGTTGAAACTGCGGTCTGAGTTGCAAGAATAGCATGCAGGGTTATGTTTACTAGGTGAAATAGGAGCAAGCAGAAATTGGAAATTGTTTGCTAGGCAGCAGTAAAATCTTGGTATAGAACAAAAGCAGTTGTTTTTAAACTCAGTTTTGTTTTAAAACATGAATTGTCCTATCAAATTACTAAGGTTTCGAAGATCGTAGTGTTGAAACTGCGGTCTGAGTTGCAAGAATAGCATGCAGGGTTATGTTTCCTAGACTTGCTAGTATTTATGTGTTTGAATTTATTATGTACAGAAATAGTAGTTCATCAAAAATACAGAGACATGCTGGAACAACAGGAGGGCCATCTGACTAAGGCAGTGTTTACAGTAAAGGAATGGGATTTATGCATGGAGCAGTGAGTTGTACAATGGAAAAATTAGTGGCTGTTGGATAATAACGGTTAGATTTGAGTCCGGAATGAAAACTGAGTTGGTGTTATTATCGTAACAGTGATGTAGAATGTTTTCCTTGATACTGTATGAAGGCATTAGTGAGAATTGCACTGCAACAAAATTAACTGTAAAAAGGCCTTTATATGTCAGGATTAATAAAAGGATAGTTTGTATCTTGTGAAAGGAGACATTCTGTCTTCATCCATTCTGAGAATTACTTTTGCAGCACAGAACACCTCTTAATGTTATATTAAATAGATTAGATCAGTGATTTGTGTTTCCCTATAATTGTTTAAATTCCTGGATCTTCAGTTATTGTGCATGCATTAATATGCAGAGGAAGACAGTTTCTTCACTGAAAGTAAAACAGAATTCAAAGAAAGGAAGCAACAGTGGGTAATTTCCCAAAGTATGGTGCAGAAGTCTTGAAGCCCAGTATATGTTCCTGCGTAATAGAGACTATCGCTTTAAACATATCTTAGGCTTGTGTTTTTGGGGTGGGAAGAAATATCTTCACTATATGTATGTGTACAATGCTTTTTTTAATGGCAGCCTCAGGGCAGGGAGGCACTGCCATAAAACTGCCACAGAACCTTAGAAACATCTGGATTGTTCAAGTATTTTTCATTTCTCTGATATATGTTTCACTAAAATATTGCTTAGGGCTCTCGAGAAAATGGTAATGAGCCTTTTGCATCTGGATCAAATTCTGTGGGGAAATGACTCCCTGCTTACATTCTCCTTCTGTATACAGTCGCTTAAGTAAATGTGCAGGGTAGGTCCAGCACAAATGATGTTTAAGTTCCTGAGCTTATTCGTGCAAACAACCGGCTGTGTAGTCTGGTTTAAAACAATTTTGAGGCTTTGATATTTATATGGTCCCCATTACAGTTCACTTTTGTATAGAAAACACATTTGTAGAGAAAACGGAAAATTTAAGGAAATTCTGCTAAGGAAACAATTGTATAGGTAAGAAATACAATCATACTGTAAATGGAGGAAGGAAAGAGCACACTTCTGAATCCATAACTATTGCTTTAAGTATGTGGTCCCTTCTTGATGACGCTTGAGTATATTGCATTCAAAAGTGTCAGGCTAACTGGGTTTTATAGCCCTTCCTGAAGAGTAGATCACACCTTTCTGAAAATGCCTAATAATTTGATCTTTGAGGAATTTTTTGCTGCTAGTGGTTATTGGTCAAGACACCTTAGAAATACCTCATCCAACAAAGAAAAGAGCAGAGCCCTGTGTAAGTATAACATTTCAGGACAAAAGCCATAGATGAAGTTGTTACACTGAAGTTGTTTGGGTTTTTTCCACTGAGCAAGGACTGTATATGCTGTGTGCCAAACTGGCTGTTGAGCAAACGAGGGACGTCAATTTTGTGAATTAAGCAACCTGACCTAGTGAACTGTGTCCCTGCCTATGGCGGGGGGGTGGACTGGGTGGTCTTTAAAGGTTCCTTCCAACCCAAACCATTCTATGATTCTATGACTGAGTAAAGCCATAATAGTCGTAAGAGACAAAAATCAAAGTAAAAAGTGTAATGTCAGAATATGTGCTGCATAGGCTGCAATAACGGTGGGCTGTGCTACGTTGGGGTAGTGGTTCCATCTGACAGCCTGGAAGGAGGCGACACACCAGGGCTGGATGAGTTAGGCTTCCAGTGGGGCTGGTTTCCGTGTGATCTACCTGTAGCAGCTTCTCCTGTGCCCGGTCAGCTGGTGTTGAGGGTATGTGTGCGAGGGATTGGGGTGTGGAGAGAGGAAGGCAGAGTTACAGAGCAGCAAGTTACGCTGTCCTTGTTGGATACTGTGAAATGAGATGTTACTGACTGTAGTGCAGGTTAGCTATAAGTAATGCAGCCATGTGGCAAAGCAGTGAATGTAAATCTGGCCAAAATGCTCCTGCTTTATTTGACAGAACTTAATTATTAGTGTCAGAAATTAAGCATTTAAATCCTTGCAGAAAGAGACCACAGAGAGCACAGTTGTAAACATATGTAAAAAGAACAGTAGTTACTGAACTTTCAGTATTTACACATTCAGCTCCATATTCTGTATTACACTACATTAAACATGATCATCTCCTACAAATACTGTTTATGCACACAAATACTGGTTTTATGCACAATTCTGATGAAAAGTGCAAAGTCCTAGATGAACTTAATGTGTTTTGCTATTTGACCTAGTTTAAAATGCATTTAAGCAAGTGAGTTGCATCTCTGTCAGTGCTCTAGATTTAATATTATCTTTGCTGAACAGTTAGAACATGTTTAGGCTTAATAATTAAATTTGGTGCCATATTATCTTTAATTTGACAAGACTTTTGTGAAAGATGGTTTAAGCACACTTTCATGAACTTTCTGAGCATTTCTTTGAATATTTTATTTTTCTCTGTCATGATTTTTTTTAATTCCTGTGTCAAGAAAGACTGCTACAAATCCTAAATTAGATTTTCTTCTCTTAGATTGCAAAGAGCATGTCACAGAAGACACAAAAACAGAATCCATCAGTGACACAGCTGACCTGGCTCTGCCACCTGAAATGCCGATTTTAATTGATTTCCATGCTTTAAAAGATATCCTGGGGCCACCCATGTATGAAATGGAGGTAACATCCTCATTTGTTTCTACTTGACTGTTGTTTGTCTGGTTTGACTAGTTGTCTATTTTACTGCTATTGACTGAGTTTATACAATATTGACTTTTTAAAGTTAATTATCAGTATTAATTATTACTTGTATTAGTAACAGAACGGTGTTTCTTTGTGTTCCACCGAGTGTGTTTTCACCTAAAGGAGTTTTTGTTTTATTTTGTTTTAATTCAAGCTACGTAAATACCATAATGGCATGACTTTCTGTTAGCAAAGATGCCTGCAGCAGTGCTTAAGAATGCGGTGGTGTTTTTTCAGTTTATAACAACTTTGCTTTTGTTTGGGGGATGTCTGGTGGTCTTGGGAAAGAAGCCAAAAGTAGAACCCAGGAATCCCGTCTCTGAGGCAGCTGTGTTAAGGACTGTCCCACATACCTCCTTAAAGCCAGTCAGCTTTTTTGGGTATTAAAACCACTTCAGTTTGCACCAGAAATTCTCAGACATTCTTTAGATTAATGTGACTCTTAGCTATTAAAAATGTTTTATGATCAGTCAGGCACCTCCAGCTTCCTAGTACCAGCTCTGTTCCATCAGTAGGCATATTCCAGAATTTTTTCTTTCCCCCGTCTGTATTTTGCTACATTCTATGAAAATGCCATCAATAAAAGTAGTTTGTTAGTTTGGGATTCTCTTTTCACCATTTACATTGCAGTTATTCTCTGCTTTACTTCAGGTCCAGGTGAACTGACTGAGTGTAAGTAGTATATATAACACTATGACAGGAAACCAGTTGCTGATGGAACGCTAAATTTTTCTGTCTTTATCCTGGAGAAAAGATCAGTAAACCAGTAAGTTATGGAGAAAATAGAAATGAAGGGAAACCTTCCAGACGAGACAAAATTCAAACTTTTAAGAAATTTCCTGTGAGAATTCTTCTCTCCTAGATGAGAGAACCAGACTCCAGTGGGATTTGGAGGACAAAAAGTGGACAAGATAGCAGGGGAAGCAGGAGAAAATGGATGATCGTTAAGGAATGAGTCAATTTTTAGACCCAAACTGAGGTTTTTGGATATGAAGATTTTATCATGGAAGAGATTCTTAATGAAGAGACAGAAATGAGGAAACAAGTTGAAAGAAGACAGCACTATTGATTGTGTTAGAGGATGATGATGGTAGTAGCAGTGGAGGTTGGGGGGAATGGGAGGCAAGGAAGATCAAGTGATCAAGAGACCAGTACCTTATGACTCTCTCGGTTGAGTTTTTTCACACTGGTCATTTGTGTTCTGATTTATTTCTTTTTACTTTCAGAAATTAGAAGAGATTGCTTTTTAGGCAAATGACTTTATCGTAAGCAACTTACGTTCTTTCTTTTCATCCCTCAGAAGCCACTATACCCAATAATAAAATCACACAAGACAGTTCAAGGCCATTTTAATTAAGAAGGTAGCATGGATATACTTTAGCTTGATTTGGAATGACTGTAGCCGTCAGACCATTTGTAGTACCCCTATGGAAATTTTTACGAGTCTGTCTATCTTTTTCTCACTACCCGACTTTTAGAAACAATTACTGAAAAATAGCATGTGGGTTGTTTTCAGAGAAATAACATTCTACCTGAATTTTCATTTTGGAGTACGTTATATACTTCAGACATCTGGTCTTTGGAGCTAAAGCGCTGCAGGATCATTTGGCTTTTTAATGCTTGAATTGCAGATGCACATAAAGCCGTTGTAGTAAATTGAACCTAATATTCAAGCCTTACTCTGATTTCTACAAACGGTGTTTATTAGTTTCATAAAGGTGCTAAAAAATAAATTGAATTTGGTAAATTTGTACAAAAGTTCTGGTCACTTGCAACTGTACCCCTAGTTCTCAGTCAAGAGTAGAATTAATTCAAACAATTATGAAATTACCACACTTTTTAAAAATTAGATTGTAGGCCAAGAAATAAGCTAATATGTGACTTTCCTTAGATGTTCTGCTGTTCTTTGAACTTTTTCTGGAGTTGATTATTGATTTAAATTTGGTAGCGTGGCTGTGTTGGCAAATAGTTTCTGCTATTTTGTCCTTTTTCTACAGGAGTAAGTAGCGCAAGTAAAATTTTTAAAGTGTGGTTCTTAATTCCAAATATACAAATACATGAGTGCTGGGTTGGGGGTTTTTTTTGCATGCACTGTTGCCATGAATATGCATATAAGCATTTCATGGATCTGCTGGCCTGTATAAGCTGAAATAAGACTGACTGAAGCTTTTGACCTGTGTATTAAAGGTTTTTTAAACGTTTCCATATTTAGCAGGCAAATTAAGTAGTGCATAAATAGAACTAGAGATGAATCCACACAGCATCAATTCCCTGAGCTGCTCAGGATTTATTTTCATGTACTATTTGCTGTATTTATTAATGAGTAAATATTTTTCAGTACACACTTTATGATTGTTTAAATGTAAATTGCTCAGATAGCCACATAACTCCTGTTTTAATGAATTTTCCCAAGTAACCTATTATTCCTTTGAATTTTCTCAAGTGCCCCCAAGACTCTCTCAAATGAAGAGTATAGCTCCTGTCTCAGTGACAGGCGTTTCAGATTGGCTACTGGTGTTTTTTCTGGTTTTGTAGTCTGCGGTGTGTCTCCTTTCTATATCTAGCCTTTAAAGCTTCACCTTTGGCCTGCATTTTGCCATTTATAATTAGTTGAAATAAAGACACAGTGGAGGCAGCCACCACGTCAGTACTCGGATGAGACTGAGCAAATAGAACTGAAAACATGACTTAATTGATCTGTTGTCCTTCAGGGAATACCTTGAAATAAGTGGTTGATCTTTCACCTTTTCAGTGCATTGCTTGTGTATTTTCTGCAGAGGTCTCCCAGCAGAAAGGCATGACAGAATACTCAGCTCACACTTGTAGGATTAATTCATTTATCACAAATAAATCATCTTATGTGTCACCCTACAGAACAAACGTTGGAATAAATCACACAGTAAGGCTTTGGAAGAATAATCTTGACAGTAGTTTAAAGTGTAAAAGATTTAATGAAATGTTTCAGCACAGCACGCTTTTGGGGGAAAGGGTTTATAACATATCCAGTGTTTATAATGAAGTATTTCTCTTTTGACTTGGATTTTAGCTTTTTTGTAGGTTGTTTTTTTTTTTCTTTCTTTCAACCCTTAATTCTGCTCAGTTAACAAAATGTTATTGGCACCACAGGAAGGCCTGTCAGAATTAGTCTGTATCCTCATAATGTGAGTGAAGTTGAAGTGACAGAAGCTGTAGGTCAGTGAAATTACCTATTCTTGGAGCTGAAAGTGCAGATGCCGTAAAAGAATAGCTCTATTTCATGGGACATAGACAGTTCTAATTAAGGAACAAATTAGGTTATCTTTTAGAAGCAAAACCTGTACAAAGCACAGGTTTAGATAGGCATTTTTACCTAAGAAACATCAGTCTTGTGGTGATATTTCTGGGAAATCCTCCTCCCTTAAAGGAAGCTGCTGTTATATATCCTGCCTGCAGTGGTTTGCTAGGGAATGAGTCAGAGGAGTAGACTAGAAAAAAGGCTTGTACAGTCAGGTTGGGAGAACCTGTGGAAGGATAACAAAGATGCTAAAGGCCAGCAAGTAACTTAGGACTGGTTCTCATCTTCCCATTACGAATCAGTGACTTAATAGCATTTTGTCAATTATGCTGACTTACAAAGGAACTCCAAAACTGCAGACTTGCGGATGATGTCTCTTTTCCTTTATCTTGGAATAACCTTAAATATTTTAAAATAAATGATTGCACTAAATGTTAAGACTTTAATTTTGCGGTGTCCAGGCAGCTAAAATGTATCTGACAATATGGTCATCTACTCAGATTACAGCTAAATCGTAGCTGGGTTGGTCTCATGTACAAAAAATTTCAAAAAACAAGACTGTTTATGTAGGTCAGTGACCTCTTCTTCCATCATCTGACAGACATGACCAGTCATCAGCTGATTCTAATGGTCATTTTTAATTTAAGTTGTTTAAAAAGCGTAAGTAAGGATTTTTTCTAATTTAAATTCCTCTGACTTTTTGTGAGAAGAAATTATTCAGAGGTGCCAGGAGTGATTGAGTCTTGTGGAGCTCACTGCAACACTTCATAGGTATGACTGGATATTAGGAAAAATTTCTTCACCGAAAGGGTTGTCAAGCATTGGAACAGGCTGCTCAGGGAAGTGGTGGAGTCACCATCCCTGGAGGTATTTAAAAGACGTGTAGATGTGGTGCTTAGGGACGTGGTTGAATGGTGGACTTGGCAGTGTTAGGTTAACAGATGGACTCGATGATCTTAAAGGTCTTTTCCAACCTAAACTATTCTATGATTCTATAACGTACTTTCTTCTAAGTATTGTATGGCTGTATGGGGTTTTGTGTGTGTGTGTGGTTTTAGGGATTTTCAAGGGTCTTTTCTAAAGACAGTTACCAAAGCTGCCAGGGCGTTTTCTATACGTATGCCTGTCAACACGCATCAGTTAACGTGCAGGTGAGGAGGTTGCAGTGGAGGTAGTACTGTCTCTAGCAGTACAGCAAGAGAAGTTGCTGGCCTCTGAGTCTACCAGTTAGTGCGAAGAATGATGGTTGGCAGGTGATTAGCACTTACTACACACCTAGTTTCTCTTGCCAGATCTCAACTTGCTTGTGAAAGTAAGTAGAGGTACCTACCTAGTCTGAGGATAGAGGAAGGAGTTTGCACTGAGGTGAGATAAATGATGAGCCTTTAGAACCATTTGGTTTTTGTTCTTCAGTCATGTTTGCTATTTTCTGCCCCTGAGCTCTCAAACAGTGGAATTAGTCTGTAAACTGTTTTGAATTGATACACAGTTAGGGCCAGTGCTAACATCCAGTCCAAAAAAAGGAAAAGAAAACAAAAAACTCGAAACCAGCAAACCTTGTTGATGGCTACTTTGGGATGGGAGAGGGTATGGACAGTTACTTTTGTTCATTATACCTGAAATGTTTGAAACCATGACAGGTTGCGAAAATACATGATTGTCTCAAGTGTAAAGGAGGATGCTTCAATGTTGTCGGATCTCAGTGTAACCAGGATGAATTGATTTTGTTCCCCATCCAGGCAATGGATATAGAAACGTATGTTAACAAAAATGAAAATGCTTGAGAAGATGAGGTATTTTGATACCGTAAAAGGGAAACACTCTATTATGTACAATTGTCTTAAATGCTAGAAAAAGAAACAGCCATTCTAGCTAAATTATGCTAATGAAAGCAAATGGCATGATGCCATTCAAAATATGGAGATAACCGAGAGCCACAAGAGAACCAAGGAGAGGGGCTGTGTGGTTTCCTTTGCTTTAGTGTGCGATAAGTATAGTTACTGTCTTACCTGGTTGTCAGCTAGATCCAGGAGTGTAACACCAGTCCCGCTGGCCTCTGCTGCTTGTCTCTCCTGACAGCTGGGGGCTCGTTTGTGCCAGGAGCTCCTGTATCGGCGTACCTTTGCTATAGTCAGAGTTGGCACCACTTGCACCGTGCCTCTGCGGTGTGCTAATTTCCCTCAAACCAAGAAACAGTGATCCTGAGTGAGGGCCACATTTCAAATCTTAAGTCATCAAACTTAGAAGAAGACAGTGCTTGATAGTTCAGTATAGCATTTGGCAAAGCATATAATACAAAATCAGAAATTATAACTGGAAGCATGTATGTTTCATTTCATTTTGTAGGATTTTAAATGCTTTTTTTTTTTCTTCACCAATTCTCTTGCATGAGCAAGTTGTTCCTTTCACGTATCTGAGTTGTCTACAGCTACAAGTAGCACAACTTGTGTGTTTGTAAATGAGCTTATTTTTTTTAAACGTGCATCTCTCTTTGGCCAGTAACCAGAGGTACCAGCTGTAAAGTGAATAGTTGTTCACTCTTACTGCATAAAGGAGCCCGCTTTCTATTTGTGAAACAGGAAAGAGAAACTGAGCATTAAGAATTTTATGGTCTTGATTTTGATTTTATTTTTGTGATGGGGATGGATTTCAGCCTAATACCGAAATGTTAACGTTTGGCTCCTATTGAGGAAGAGAGTTCTTGTTCTGGTAATCTCATGGAAGGCTATATTGTTCTGCTTAGGTAATCCACTGCTGCTGTTTGACTTACAAAACTTCAGGCCCGTGTACTCCTTGGGACTTGCAGCAGCATTTCTAGTGGGCTTACGGAGAGGCATTTTAGTAAGGGACTAGAATACTTACTTAATAATTTACTATCTTTGGAGCTCACAAATCAAAGTATTTCTAATACAGCCAGCTCACAGCAGAGCCGTACAAGCATTTCTGCCTCCAGACCTAAGGTACACGGCTGTACGGGCTTCTGTACAGATCTCTCTGATCTTGCAGCTGGGCTGATGGTTAAAAGCAAGTCGACTTTGTGTATACAGAGCTTTGCCTTTTCAGTGTCTGTACAAAGTCTGATTAGTTTACTTCTCTGCTAGCTCTTGGAAGGAAGCAAAATGAAAGCATTAAGATTATGGTAAGTTGTGCAGTGCAGAATGAGTTGATGCTAGAGGAAAAAAAAAGTGGTCTACTGCTCTGGATTTGCAAGTAGTATAAAATGGAATGTTAAACGTGCTTAGAAGGGACAAAAATAGTTTGAGAAATTTTAACGTAACTAGAAATGCAGATTTCGGAATTGGAATTCTTTTACTATGGTTCTGTTGTGAGGCTCCTTTGATTTGTTTTCGATCCAAGAAATTAAACGTTTCTTTAAATTCTCTAAAGAGTTTAATGAAGAATTCATCCCTTTCAGGAATGAATCAAATTAACTTTCAATTCTGCATTTCAGTAAGAGACAAAATTATTTTGAAATGGGCCTATCACTTTATTTTACAAAGGAGTATTTGTCTTTTGCTCTAGTCACTGCCTGGCACAGTAAAAATTCATCCAGTTTCTTCTCTGCCTCATAATAAATACATAACTTAGTTGTTCAGAACATGTTCAATAGCTGTATGATCTTTCATCAGGGTTTCTTCATCTCCTTGAAGCTCAGGAAAACAAAAGGACTTTCTGTATATTCTAAAAGAATCTCTCAGACAAAGGAAAAAAAAAATCAAAACCTGGAACTTTCATGGAAAACATCCTGCCTCTCTTTCCTTCTCTTAACACAGGAGACTGGGATTCAGAGACCTCCATTACTCTCATCAGTAACGGGGCATAGGCAGACTTTAGATAAGTAGATCATGGTCTTGTGTGGGGTAGAGCTTGCTTAACTACTTGTAATTACTAATGGGAGTCAGTCAGATTTCCCATCCTCTTTCATATCTAGCCTGCTGGCAGCCTCGTGTTTTCATTGTTCAAAATTATTTCTAAATGTTTGCAGTGAACAAAATCAGTGTGTTATCTGACAGTGGATTGGGCAACACAGCCACCTTTAAAAAGGCTTTTAGGTAACATCTGGGAGCAAAACTGGCTTTTTCATGTAAGTAACAGACAGAGTCAGGGCAAATACACCTCTAGCAGACGGATTAAGTCATATAAGCATTCAGTCAGGATTGACAAAGTCCTTTGAAGAGAAAGACAGACTCTCATTGAACTTTTGGGGGTGGGGAAGGTTTAAAGAAGGATATACCCAGACGTTTGCCATTGCCTTAAGCTAGCAGCCACGTACAGCTCCTCTTCTGTAATTAACGTTTACACATAAGGCAGAATTACTGCTGCATTTAAAAAAAAAAAAAAGAAGAGATCAGACACTTGGGCTTAACTTTTGTGTTTTAATGGGTCCAGTTGTTTTGAAGGCAACTATCAAATTGTTTTTGCAATAGTTTTGTTAGGGCTATTTCCTAAACTGTTTCCTGTGTTATTTTCCTTCAGGTGTCTGAACGCTTAAGTCAGCCAGGAGTAGCCATAGGCTTGGCTTGGACTCCCTTAGGGGGAGAGATCATGTTTGTAGAAGCCAGCCGCATGGACGGAGAAGGTCAGCTTACTTTGACTGGTCAACTCGGAGATGTTATGAAGGAGTCGGCGCATCTTGCAATTAGCTGGTTGCGCAGCAATGCAAAGAGGTATCAGCTAACCAACGGTAGGTTGGGAAAAAATGACAAACAGTGCCTAGCTGTATTGCATCAAAGAGATCGTATGCATCTGTTGGCCTCTTATTGCAGGGATGCGCATAAAGGAAGCGTTAATATTGCATGGAAATTAAATGTCCTAAAACTTGGTATTTTTCAGTAATTCAGCAGATTGTAACGTTACCGAGTGACAGCGGAAGCTACTCGGACTCACTGTGGAAATGTATTAAGTGTTGCCTTAGCAGAGAAAGGGTTTTCCGGCAATCAGTGCTACGCTGAAGATGAAACCGGCTCTGGAGTTCCTCTTTGTAGTTCTTTTCCCGATTCCTGCCAAGCTGCGGTGTTAGTGGCCTGGCAAACAGGTCAGCCTAGGCAGAGCATGAGTTGTCACTGCAGATTCTCCCACCCTGGCCAGTCCCTCCCTGCAATGACCTGGAAGGGTGTGGACAGCCTCTGTGCCGAGATGCTTCTCCTTAGTTGTGGCAGATGCTGCCCCTTACTCATTTTTACATTCAAGCTTTCCAGCAGTACTTTCGTGATGTAGATATAGATACGCAAGTCTGTAGTTTTCCTCTAAAATTAAGACGCAGTTTCTGTTACAAGTAGGTTTTCATAGTCTAAGTTTTAATGTTTTGAGAATTAGTTGGGTTTGTGTGGCAGCTGTTGAACTGCAGTGCAATAGGACTTCAGCCGAGAAACTTTTAACTCTTCTGGTTTTTGTTTGAACCTCCCAAGAGTTCGAGAAGTGTGCTTTCTAGTTCCATCATCTGCTGAATAGGCAAATAATTGTCCAGTATCTGTCATTATTTATAGAAGTTTAGATAGTTAAAAAACTAAATCGACTCAATCTACGAACTGCTGCTGGCATTAACTGTGTATACATGTTTACCTCTAGTTTACGCCATTATGTCCTACAGGTTAAGTAAGGTGAAAAGATGTAAATGAGAGATTGACTTTATAATCCTGCTTAATGCTGGCTTTCTGTGGAGTGCTGATTTTGTGGTATGTTCTCTGAAAATTGACATTTATGGTTTGCGACGTAAAAACCCTAAAAATTCTATGTAGGAATTCCTTGGTTTCTACACTAATCCCTACTCTGAATTTCCAGTACATGCAAATGCTTATTGGTTAACTTGTTACGGTTTTGTCTAGGAATCTGGATGTAGGAAAGCTTGCTGGGTTTTCTTTTTGTTTGTTTTTCTAGGGCCTCTGCAACATAGTGTTGTTTTTTCAGCCTACTGTTAAAAAATAGTGCTAAGACTTTTAGTTCTTTGGCAGGCTTTTAGATAAAGACCAGGAACAAAATGGGTTTAGATTTTTCACATTCAAACCATTCTTTTTTTCCTTAAGCTTCTGGAAGTTTTGATCTCCTTGACAACACTGACATCCATCTGCACTTCCCAGCTGGAGCTGTCACAAAAGATGGACCATCTGCTGGTGTTACCATAGTAACCTGTCTTGCTTCACTCTTCAGTGGGCGGCTGGTGTGTTCAGATGTAGCCATGACAGGAGAAATTACACTAAGAGGCCTTGTTCTTCCAGTAAGCATCATTTGAGAAAAGAGCTAAGTTGTACTAATTCTCCATATTCTGGATATAAAATCCGCTTATAGCCATTTACAGAAGCAAAGTCTTGCTGCATCGTTCCTTAGCAGCAATCCGGTCTCTCCTGGTGCAGTTGTAAGAGGCTGATGGAAGCCAGCCTGGTATAGTACTGTACCGCGCCTCTGTCCGCTTCGCATTTAATGTTAAAGCTAGCCTCGATGCTGGTTTCAGGGAAAGCACATTAAAACGTCGAGTTAGAAAGGAAACCTAGAAATCTTAAAATTCAAGATGGTTCCAAAATACTTTTTGCAATTTCTAAACATGTTTCCTCAAACTATTACTACGGAAGTACCTCCGGTTTCTTTGAAAAGTTGTTTCTTAAAGCTCTTAGGGTAATTGTGCATACAGGTTACTCTTGAAACCATCTCTATACATGTATTTTTAGATTCTTTTTAAATTTTGTGCCTCGTATGTAGTTCAGCTGAATGGTGTTCCCATAAAGCTTTTTCAAAGCACGAGGGCAAAGGGAAGCTTTCCAACAAATACAGTTTTAAGTATCGAACGGAGCCTGGCATAAGTGAGTAAGCAGAGACGGGAGTTACTGTCTCGTACCAAATGATGGACAAAGGAAGGATGAAGTTGGAAGATAGTATTGTCTTTCATGCAGTAAACCAGAGGTAACGCGGTAAGGTAGCAGACTAGAAGGATCTCTGAAATAGCATTCTGGTGGCAGTTAGTTAGACTGACAAGATTGCCTGTTGTTCAAGGCTCTAGTGAAAAATAAACACTGCGTTAACTCGGATCTGGTGCAAGTTTGCTTAGCTTTCCAAATAAATTGCCTTTATTGCACCAGTGACCAAGTTTTGCCTGTTGTTTAAGGAGGGAGCAAAAATCAGGTATCTGTAAATACTAAACCTGGTTTACCTTCTTTCTGAACGTTGTCTAGAATCTTACTATTACTATAACTTAATTCATAGGAGCATGCCGTTAACTGCACCTGCTGCCGGAAAGCAAGCAGTGTGCTAAGTAGGTAGCATTGTCCAGACTAGACTGATCACCACGAGGACTTACCGTTTGCTACTACCTTGTTTTATAGCAGCCTAAATTTTGCCCTTTGTGCTACACTACAAGGCTTGCCTTTCCTGTAAAGCATCGTAAAATTACGAGCTTCTTCTGTAAGATGGTCTTTAAACAGGATTAGAAAAGAGTTCAAGGGGAAGAAGCTGCAGCTGTGACTAGAAGAACTAATTTAAAACCCCTCTTTACAAACTCGAACGGGTGGCTTACTGAAGCGATGCCTGTTTTTCTAGAACAAAGCCCTCTTCGCAGTTTTGGAGCACAGGTTTGCTTTTCCGCGTGTTTTCTGTTGTACAACTCAAGTTGTTTATCATGTGGCATTGCAGCCTTAAGACTGTTTTCCCCCTAAACGTAATACCACCTTTATCTTGAAAATCTTCTGTTCTAACGTAGGCGCAGGATTTCAGCACGCCATATGAAAAACTCAAGGGTGTCTTTCTTAAGACAAAAAAATTCTGGAAGAGTAATGACTTTTCCGCTATTGACACTCTTGTACCTGCATTCCTGTATTTTAGGTTTTTAATTTTTTTCCTTTTAACTGTTACAGAAAGGGTACTGTAGCATATTAATATATTTCCCTCATTAAGCATATAATGAGCTAAAACTACTGCTGCATTTTTAATTGCTTTCCTAAATGACTGGGGGAAGGAGAACCTTTCATTAAAATTTAACTCCTGATATGATTTGTTACAATAGTTACTGTATTAGATTAGCGTCATGGATTTTTGATATGTATTTCTTCTCCTTATTAGGTTGGGGGAATTAAAGACAAAGTCCTGGCAGCACACCGAGCTGGACTGAAGAGAATTATCATTCCTCGAAGAAATGAAAAAGATCTTGAAGAAATTGCAGTGAATGTACGGCAAGACTTGACTTTTGTTATGGCAAGCTGTCTCGATGAAGTTCTTAATGCAGCTTTTGATGGAGGATTTGCAGTTAAGCCCAGAGTTGAGCGTTTGAATAGTAAACTGTAAGCAGACAGGCTGAGATTACTTCTGTATCAAATGTAAGAGATCAGCAACTAGCAGCTATCTATGTATCAAGTCTAACTATGAGCTAAACTCGATTGTTTAAATGTGAGTGTAAATGCAATCAAAATAAAAATATGACTTCAGCAGTTAACAACCCGAAGCCACATTTCACGAGCATTTGCTGCTTTTTACTATCATCAGTAAAGAATCTTGAAAAAACCCCTCATTTCCCGAGAGATTCAATCCTGAGAAGGCTGAAGCTGTTGGGAAAGAATTCCTTAGCTTATCTGGCATATATGTATGTAAATATCAGCAGCTGATTACATCTTTAAAGAAGACACACCCACAAACGGGGAATAATACGCAATTCTCTGAGCTGTAGTCAGAGAACCCCAATTGCAGCAAACGCAGCACAGCACGAGAGTCTAGTAGGTGGGGTTGTTACCAAAAAGCAAACTGATGTAGCGCAAGAGTTTACTTATTTAGGAAATAACATTCAGTATGCTAAGGAGCAGTAGCATCGCAGGAGAAATAAGGTTTTTGAAATCTAAAAAATAGGCTTAAGGGATTTGAACAGAAGCAATATGGTCTAAATTAAGTTAGTAAGTCCTTTCAGCACTCGGTTCTAGTTTGTAGCAAGGTCAATGCAGACATCATTTTTCAAACCGAAATCCAGGCAGCAACTCCAGAAGAACAGAAACGTACCAATTCTCATGTAGGAAGGGAGATCGTGCACTGAAGTTCACGTATGCACCGTTGTACTTACAGCACCAGCAGTAGGTGGAGCATACTTGAAGACCTCATGAAAAAGCCTGGTAACGTTCTGGAGGGACAAAGCACATGTCCTTCATTCCTACCTGACAAACCAACTTGATTCTGGGATGCCTACGTTCGGAGTGTAGCCTATAAAAATTAAATCCATTTAAACAATGCCAAGAAAGTACTGGATCATTAAATTGCATTAGGTACCGCATACTGTGAATAATTTAAGGTTTAAGAAAGTCTGTCAGTATCCCATCTGTTGATAGCTTTGTCTCTTATCTTCCCTTCAACGTTAGTGAAGATGGTGGAAATGTAAACTTATGTAATGCAAGATCCTTGAGTTTTTTCATTGTTTTATACTAGTGTCAACCACAAGAGAAAACCCAGTATGTTACATTCTCTTCTTGCCGTTAATTCTGAAACAAACTCAAGTGTGCTTATGAAATGCAAATTGTATCAGTGACAAAAGCCTATAAACCCAAAGTAATAGTTTGTTTTGCTTTCATTTCCATAGATAGATAGGAAGCTGATTTACCTGGAACATAATAGCACTGATTGATAGTAATAAATTCAGTGGGTATTTCTGCACCTGATTTACAAAAGATTTTACAACTTTCACAGAAGACTTCATCTAATAAAGCAATAAAAATAAAAACCCCTTTTGTTTCACTATTTTAAGACGTCTACTCTTAGTCATTCACTAGCTACGTTCCAAGGGTAAGAGGCAACAGAGTCTCAGAATACTTCCTGCCTTATTTGAACACAAAAAGTGCAAAGAAACTGGACAATCAGTAAAACACACCAGAAAGGTACAATAACTAATGTGCTGCTTTGCCTTTAATCAAAACTGGTAAGGGGAAAAAAAAAATCTTTACCAAATTTAATGCAGATCAGATAACAATCCTGCACTACTTTGCACTAGTGAGAAAACAGACGTGCATGGAATTCCAGTGCAGTCTGTTTATACATGTAGAAAAAACTGCATATTTCTGAAAGATAGTTAAAAAAAAAAAGCTTCCACAGCAATTTCACTACGGAAGAACGGGGAGTTGCTCCCAAGAAAAGTTAAGCAATGACTTTCTGTCTGCCACACCACTCCAATTCATAAGTCTTGTCCACGTGGACTTTAGCTGAAAGGTGAGGGTTTTAATGCCACTCTGAAAATACTAACAGGCATTTACTTACAGCTTTCCATGTTCCTACTTGCAGAGCTGACTGGGTTGTGTTCATTTGTTGAGATTTTTAAAATAAAACGTAAGCATTACCCATTATATCAGATGCTAGAGACACACTTTAGTGCCTTTTCTTTTGCTTTCACTGAACACTGTCAAGAAGAGTAACAATCTGTGCAGCAGCAAGCCAGAACAGTAAAGAACTTTTAAAGTAATTTCAATACACTCGGGATTATTCTGCTTTGCAACTGACAGTTAAATGGACCTGATATTAAACACGTCCCTCAGAATATACCATAAGATAACTAAGCTTATCAAAGGTAAAAAGAAAGCAGCGGTAGCTCCTTTCCTCTATACACTCTATAAATTGCTACAGATAGTAACTAACTATCCCACTAGTGCAATTCATGCTTTAATCATAGTAGCTTTGAAAAGATACTGGACAATACAACAGTATAGGCAGCAATACAAAACAGTTCACCCGCTTTAATTTTAAAGCACTACTGCAAACAAGAACTAGCAAGAAATGTCAAGGCAGAACCCAAATATTAACATCCACATTTGTCAAACATTCTCCTTTTAAGGCTTTTTTTTTAAAGGGCAATGAAAAACAACGGAGGTAGTGCTAGTGGACAAATGCAAGATCTACTGCATTTCATCTATTAAAGACAAAATTGAATACTCTTTTCCAATACAACAGCAAAGTAAAAATGTACTTTCTTAAATAAATGGCTAATGTTAAGACAATGCCAGGCTTTAATACACCGTTTATTTTAGATAAGGTAGTGAACTGTACAGATTTCTAGTACGTTTTCTTTTTTCATATATAACAGAGTGTAGTTGACTTACCAGATCCTCAAACTCTTTAGAGGACATCCACTGAATTAGGCTTCTAATACTTCTGAGGATCTGGGCCTAAGTATAATTTGTTTAATCACTCCCTCTGATGGTGGTCATCAAATGTTTTATACAGATTTTCTTTTTTTCAACACCAAATGGAGTAAGACCAGTTTACATTACAGTAAGTCAGCATACGTTAGTTATGCTATAGCACTTGTCATCTGTAAAACATAAAAGAACTGTCTGACCATACCAGTTAGCTTCTAAAGCTCATTACAAATGCAATTTTCAAAGTCCCCTTCAAAAGCATAGTCTTGATCTTCAGCTCATTCTAGCCTAAATAAAATCACTGCAGAGCAGCGCAACAAGGTTTTAAGATTCACAGTTCTTTTGGGGACACAAGTCGAACCATTCCAAGTACAAGCAGCAGCAGAGAAGAGTCTTACGCAACTTGTGCGCTTGCGCAGCCCTGTTACTCCCTAATTGTAAGTATCAGACTGCTGAGAGTTCTTACAGGTTCTTAGCTAGATTTTCTTAACAAAACTGGAGAGCTGGAAATCAGATAACCTTGGCAGGCAAATTTCAGTCCAAGCCAGCCAGCCACGAGTGCGCAAGTGAGCTGGTGAGTCAGTGTATTCCTCTAAAAACATTTGAAGTATTTAGCCAAGTTCCTGTCAAAGACCAGAAGACAAACCTGAGGTAAATGTAGACAAGCTTAATTAGGTGAGAATCATTACTGAATTTAGAAGACTGCAAACAATCAGTTGTATATTCATAAAGAAAAAACGCTAGATTGCGGGATTTTTTTGAAGCGTTTATCTACTGTCACAAGGTACCAGTACATCTTTTAAATGAAATCTGTGCACAGTTCGAACAGCCTAATTATCAAATTTCAGGAAGTGAAGCTTTTTACTTTCACTACATGAAGCCAGCTACTTCTGTAGTACTTTATTAATCCAACCTGATGGATTTTATGTTCCTTACCTGTAGAGCTACTTACCTCATCATGCCTCAAAATAATAAAAACAAGAGTTGTCTTAGTAGATCAACTTCCGATAAGAAAGTTAAGACAGTGCACAGTAAATAAACTGTATTTTAATGTGTTACAGAAGTAGTTAATAGCCAGGCTACCTCTCCAAACAGATGCCCACTACGACTAGGTTCGACAAAGATTTCTTTCAAATAGCTTGAGAAGAAACGGCTTCTCACCTTACTCTTTTCTGTCTCTCTCTCTCTTTTGTAACACAAACACCATATACATTCATGGTTAAATTTGTCACATATAGACAGTCTGCATAAGGCCCAATATCCTTCAAAAGCCTTCGTGGCTGGCGAATCACACCTGTAAGAGATTATTTGCATTGTAACACGTATCATGTCACTAAAATGATATACAAAAATCAGTTCAAGACAGTTGCTTTAGTAACAACCAAAAGACATGAAGACGAGAAACTGAGCGAGAGTATCAATGTGTCAAACTTTGAGCTAAAGCAAAAAGCAAAAGTTGTTTTTTTTAATTTGCCAGGTATTCTTTTAATGACAAATATAAAAAGACTGAAAACATCTCATTCTGACTGCCTTTTTTTTTGTTTTTTTTTTAAAACAAATGGTCTGGTTTTATAATTACAAATACTGTGTAAGACAATACCTTCTTTGTCCTGAAAAACCAACAAATACAAGGATGCAATCAAGTTTCTAAGCGTCTCTAAATTTGAAACGTGAATTATTGTTTTAATTTGGAAAATTCTTAATAATTGTTCATTTTTGTTAGAAGGTAACTCAAAGTACAACAACATCTAGACCTGTTTTTAAAGGAGCTTTCTTTCCTGATACATCTTTGAACATAATTACTCCTTTCGAGTTCAGTACATTCACAAAATAGCTCAATTAAGAACAGTATCACCAATGAATTGACTACTGGAAAGAGACAAAATTTACCAAACATACAGAAATATAAGTTTTACCATAGCAATTATGCATATCAAAAGATGACACCTGTAATTAATTTTAAAAAGATACAAAAAAAGAGAAAAACCTGAATTACAGAAAAGAAAGTCATATTTATTTAATGAAAAACTAGAAGTTAATAAAAATTAGCAAATACACAAAAAATATACACAAACAGCAGCAATACTATGTAGTGACTTACAAAGGGGGGGTGGGGGGGAGGAGGGGAAGCAGCGGCCAGAGACCAGGCCGCTCCACATGGCTTGTCAGTCAAAGGGGGAGGAAAAAAAACACAAACAAAAACACGAAACAGTATCCTTTTCAACAGTACGATCAATCTACAAACAAGTTTTTAGAATTATTTTACAACATTTCCTGTAGAATCAATTCTTAATACAAAAGATGCCCATTTTGGGTGTATATATATTTTCAGTGGTTTACTGTTGACTTATTTTAAATATATTAGTGTTACTACATGCAACTGCTTCCTGTAATTTAACAGCCTTTCCTTTTGTTTCCCTTCATATATGTCTACCCTCCATCTACCAAATAATTTGTCTGACAGTCAAAGATGGTTACCCTAGTTTCTGCTAAATTAAATGCAACGGTTTTAAACACTGGCCTGAAGAGGTTTGATTGCCATTTCAACACATGGATATAGTTACATTGATGCCTAAATTGCCATTTTCTGCAAAGAGCTGTGCAATGCTGGTGTCAAAGACTAGACAGTCACTATTCATAATGGCTGTTGCAATTCCCTCATGGATAGATCGAGGAGTTGCTTCCCAAGTCAATCGCCGCCTATGACCATTTAACTCAAGTCGATAAGCAAAGTTTTCTGCTTGCTTGCGTGTTCCTATCAGCTGTACAATTGCAAAGAACTGCTGGTGACCATCATATTTTTCCTGTTTCTCCAATACTAACATGAAATGAAAGCCAAAACAAGACTGCATCATAACCCAGTCAACAGCACCAGGAAGATTAATGTCTGTAGCAAGGAACACTATATCTTCTCCCTGAAGTGTTGTAATTGACTTATGTTGATGCATCAGATGTGGCATTACAGCATCCAGAGAACCTTGCCATTTACATGAAGCACCGGGACATGGACAGGAATAAGGCCTAAACTCACACAGCTCCTCATGTTCTGCTTTTTCTGTGTGTGGCAGAGTTATCTCACATCCGGAAGAGGCATATTTACACGGGAATAGTACAGAATTGGCAACTTTCTCCATAGCCAGGTTACGAATGGAGCCCAGCGGGCCTCGGCAGGTTGGACAGCACGTAAGTTTGGGGCGACAGTTGCTGCAAACAAGATGGCCACTCTGACACTGAAGAATTGGTGGCAGCACATAGTCAAAACACACAGGACACTCAAAGAGACTAGCCAAGTCATTATTGGAAGCTGTAGTGCCAGTCAGGGCAGGCACCCGCTGTGATGGCGTACACTTTGAGGTACCTGTAGGTAGTGCTGTAGCAGTCTGACGGCTCATTTCTGTAACAGAAGAGAGAAAAAAGAATGAGTATCTAAACACATTTTCTTTTCCTCTGCATACAGTATTTATTGATTTACAAAGAAGCTTCAAAAGAAAATCGATACAAATGAAAGCAAAAAAACCCATGTAATGCAAACTGGATACGCTATGTGTAGAGTATCAATTGTGCTGCATACAATACGGACACTTGTATGACATGCAAATTTAATGAGTGAAGAAGTTCTGCTAATTATTCTGAAGCAGAATTTACCTACTGGAAGCTGCAAAGGAGACGAGTAAAGAGATGCTAAAAATGTAACTGAACTCCTCAAAGTTTGTTGTTGGGTTTTGTTTTGGTTTTTTTTAATATTGCATTTATGGAATACTCCACCCAGCTCACTTGCATGTAACAACTAGGAGCGCTATGGAACAATTCTAAGGCTGAATTTTAAGTTGCTGTGTATTTAGTGAGCTAAGAAACTAGCCGTTTTTAATGAAAAAATGAATTTCCGGATATGACCTTCTCAGTAATCATGTTTACTGTAAATTTTTTTAAAAAAAACAAGGAACAGCATAGCTAAGAAGATTACTACACTGCTCTTTTCCCAGGATAGCACAGTGACTCTTCATTTTCACTACTCTGTTACTAAGTCCCATAGCTTGTAAAGCGCATCCATTGCTCCAGCGTCCTGAACTAAGCCATTTGTGAAGATACCAGAAAAGAAAAACAAAGCAATCATTTTATTGAATTTCCCAAATAAGACAAGAAATCCAAAAGATTAAATTTGAGAATTAATTTTAACATATAAGTACTCAAACACTTCCAGTAACTTGAAAAGGCACTGTTGATGAAGTTTTACATTCAGTGGCGTTTACACTGAAGTTCTATTCTTTCAAATGTCCCCAGACAAAAGTTAACAGCTGTCCGACCAAACAGCTTGCTCAAGCATTCAACAAATGCGATGAAAGTACCATATTTCTTACCACGTTACGGATGCTACACTTTCTCCTGCACCCCCTAACTCTACTCCTCCTTGTGCAAAAGGAATTACTAGTACTACCAGAAAAAATAAACGCTCCATTTTGAAAAAATAAACCTTACCTTTGTAGCTTAAGGAAAGTTAAGTAAAATGCTATCCAAAATTGGCTTCCGTTACACAGTAAAATTCTCAACCACCTGAAGTTCTTCTCTCCAAGTACACTAGCTCTGTATCTGTCACATATGTATAAAAGCTCTCAAAATAATCCTCATCTTTAATCTCCTTGCTGTTTGACATGGGAATATTAGGCAATAGGCAAGCTTCTCATATTTAGCATCATTTCACCCACAAACTTACTCATACTTGGACTAGATACCTCAAAGCAGCATACTGTACATGCTTTTGCAAGACATGCACTGTTCAGGGCACGAAGCGAAGGACCTAAGAGATTCCAACACGCAAAATAACTTCTCCCTTGATATTCAAGAAGTAATCACAGACAGGCAATTTCAATTCTCCTACAGAAGCACCTCTCCCCAGTCCAGAGCTAGAAAAACACGAGTGTCTAAGATTCGGTGTTCAGTCACTGGTTTTATGAGTGTCACATGCCCAGTAACAGCATCATCTCACCCCTCCAAGGTCTCTTCCTTCGTATCTCAGGTTTGTTGAACTAGAAATATCCAGTTCCCATCTTCAGAAAAAAACCCATACACTGGTTTTCAATGCTGGGCCTTAACTGATACTGTAGAGATACGACAGGAATGTTTGTATCTTTTGGCCTTATTTTCCTACTGTAAGGCATTCCAGCCTAGATGAAAAGTTTAAGATATCTGTGACACATCAAATATCTTCTGCCACTCCAGCTTGTTGTGAGGAGATTCAAATGATAAGGCATCTGTGACAACTGAGCACTGCTGCTATTCTTCCCCAACACCCGCAGGTGGGAGGCTCCTGATGGCACCCTGCAGTTCTACACTCTAGAACAAATTATACGCAGAGAATAATTGTACACGGGAGAACAAATTCTGATCACGCTGTTCGCTTGGGAAGAGCTTTGAAATCACATGCGAAATTCTAAAAGTGTTTCCCTTCAAATATTGTAAACACACGCATTTCAGAAAAGTTTGCGTGTGCTTCATCTTACCTGAACCTATACGTCCTGATCCAGGGATCCCCAGTAACCCACAGATAACACTGGTGAAAACCACTGCGTTAGACCAGTTCCCTAGGCAGTCTGACGAGCTGGGTGAGCTCTGGTTTCTTTAATTACACCTCTCAGAGCCCGTTCAACAGTTAAATTAAGCAACCTACAAACTTTGCAAAAGACCTTATGCACAGGTGTACTTCCCACTTAAGCTTTCTAAGCTACGGAAGTACTAGAGAAAAGAACTGTACAGCCCTGTTTTATCACCGTTTCTGTATGTGACCAGCCTTCACACACACCTTCCACAACCGAGGACCATCCAAATGAGCAGGGAATGAAAATGAGCAGGAATCTGTGAACCAGACCATTGAGATTAGCACGCAAGGAATAAACTGGATAAAGCTATAAACTGTAATTTACCAAGCCTAAACTTGCCCAAAGCCTTCATTTTCATCACTCTTGTTAACACAGAGATGAATAATACATCATGATGGAAAAGTCAGAGAAGTTCATTTTTTATAGCTATCTTAAAAACTACAAGTTAATCACAAGTAAAAGTGTTAACAGTGCAATACATTTAACCCACCAAACTATCAAAAACATACAATTACAAACCAAGTAAAAACAACTACAGAACTGGAAATAAAGTTTAAAGATATTTTTAGTTACGAAAACTTTACTATGGGTAAAAACCCCTATATGCAGTATTTGTTATTATGTTATCTTTGTGGGCACACACTGGGAATAGTCTCTAAGCAACAGCGACAAACTAAGGCACACTAGGTGTCATCTTCAAAAGTATTCGTTCCTACAACACAAATTATTCAAAAGATTGTACAAATTTTAAAGCTTTTAAACCAACAGAACGAGTGAAGAAGGACAAATGTATTTTAAGATTTCCTAGCTCCAGATCGAGAAAAACTCTGTCCTTGATGACATCAGAACGCACCGACCTGTTGATGAAACTATTCTCAACACCGCTCTGGGGAAGGGCGAAACACACACGCTATCGAGATCTCCGAGAGACACGATTTCACAGCTCCTACAAAACCAGCTTAAAATACTGCGCAGCACGCAATTTAAAAGTCACTACCTTTCCCCTTGCTGGTTTTACTTCCCGGCAAGCACGCACACAAGACTCCCTTCCACGAATACAGAAGGCTGGAGGCAGATCTCCCCGTCATGGGGAGCGAAGGAGCTCATCGCGTGTCCGCGCGGAAGAGACGGGCTCGGCTGTATCAGTGAAAGCACTAAGAAGCAAACTACCAGGGCAAAGAAACATCCCATAATCTTACACATTATTTTCTTAAAGTAAATGAAGAACTACAAAACATGCAAAAAAGCCAGCAAAACACAACCATACTGATGCCATGGTAGAAGGCACAGCTATTAAAAGATTCTATAACCCTGAAACATTTTTCTAGGGAAAATATTTTGTACAGTCTGCTACTTTCCCCCTCTCCCACCCCCCCGCTATACCTTCTAAGAAACCGGAAAATGGTTGCAGAGAAGACAGAGCCGCGCGGAAGCTCGGGGCAGCGGCCCCCCGCCCCCCC
>NW_008795037.1:1418889-1433807 GCF_000699145.1 Aptenodytes forsteri
CCCGGCCCGGCCCGGCCCCACACCGCCCGCAGAACGGGGACCCCGCCCCGGCCGCGCCGCCGCCAGGGGCTCAGCCGGCCGCGGAGCCGGGGGAACTGATCCCTTCCGACTGACAGCGCCTCTCCCCCAGAACAGCCATCCCAAAGAGCGCGTTCCGGCCGTAAAACACCACATCGCCTCCATTGCTCTCACGCTCATACGGAAGCTTGCACACTCGTCCATACAGCTCCCTTTACGTGCCACCTCAGGGTCATGTGGAACAACAACAGTATGTGCTTTACGCGTGTCACAACTAGTTCTTTTCCAGGCACTTGCAGACTGACGGATCTGATCATCTTCCCTAAATAACTGTTTTTAAAAGCTATAGATTCCATTCAAAACTCTTCTAATACACGAATTTCACTTCCTGTTCCTGCTATTTCAAGGATACTGCTCACTAATACACGATTTCCCTTCCTGTTCCTGCTATTTCAAGGATACTGCTCAAATCAGCATTTTCCACTGTGGCGCTATAAAGTACCCATTCAACAGGATTTTCTCCATTTGTATAAAGATTATTCAATAAGCAAAAGCATAATAATCTCAAGGAAAAGAAAAGACCAACAGATTTGGAACAATGTGGCATATCTGAATATCCACACGGACTACTAAAAAAATTAGAACAGTTCAAGGATAAAGGAGTTGGAAACCAAGTCAACACGCTTGCATGATGCACATGCTGGGCTCAGAAAAGCTTAGGCATTATGGAATACAGATGTAATGATGATAAGATCATGGAAGTGCAAATTTCAGTGGAAGCAACAGAAGAACACACTGCAATAAATTGTTTTGGTCGGACAAGAAGTAAGGCTACAGGACCTGAGTAAAGAAAATTACCTTTAAAAATGCTTTCCTACTATTTGAAATACAAGTCCTGTTCAAGGAAGACCGTGGAAGCTTGTATCAGCACTACAAGGCGTGCAAATAACCCCCATTTACTATTAACAAACATGACTAACTCGAGACAAGGTATGCTTCAGCTTCACCCCCAAATGTGCAATATACAACATCCCCACCAGTTAAGAGTCAAGAAAGTTTTCAAGCAAAACAGAAAAGCTGAAGAAAACCAGCACAGAAATGGCTTTCGAGAAACTAAGAGCGTGTTCTGAAGTGTCCGAAACATGCCCTAGGCTTTCTCTCCGGCAGCAAAGCAGCTGTCCCCAAAACAAAACCACGAGCCCTTCGACAGGTTAGCTAATGCTGCAAGCTCTTTGCTACCCTGTGATATAATGTGCAATGCCTGAAGAGAGAAAGCCCTTGAAACCCCAATGGGTAAAAAAAAATTACAGTGAGAATGGGAAGGTGCAATCAATTCACTGTTTAAAAAGCTCGGCTGAGGTGCAGACATAAGGAAAGCAGTTTCAAGAGAAGTTCAAAAAGATGACGTACCTCACGTGCCACGGAATTAACAACAGTATATGGGGAATAGATTGATACCCTTTCAGCTTCTCATCTTTCAAAGGTGTTAGCTTCAGACACCATTCTAGAAATCACATCTCCTGCATTTCACCAAAATACGGGGCACCTTTGACAAATTCAAGTTAACACCATCTGCTTCTCCAAAATCTTTACTCATACCAAATAGATTAGACTTGGGTTTAACATTTTAATTTGCTTTTGAGAGGGTAACTGAATATTAGTTTTGGGAAAAAAACCACAAAACTTCTGTATAGTCATCTTAATGGCTGGAAGGGGAAAAAAAATCTCACTACATAATGCTGAAGAGTGATGCAAGGACAGAAAAAAATGCCTTATCACAAATTTCTATGTGATGCAATAAAATCTTTTTTCAATCACATTTCAGAACTAATTGAATTCAGAGACTTCCATTCAAAATGCATTCTTAATGCATTACAGCCATCAACAAAGTAATACAGAATCTTTCAACTTTTTCAACTGTACAACCGTATTTGAAAATGAGACTTTTTTTAAAAAACAATACCCTGTTACAGAGCGCTGGAAATGAGAACATTTCATGACAGTGTTCGAAGTTGTGAAAAACACTGACGGGTTACTTTTTTCAAGACGCGATACAAGCCAAAGAATGTCAAAACCCAAAAGCTAAACCAACTGCTGAAAATACTCATTAAACAGGCGTAAATAAGAACTTAAAAGAAGATACATGTACAATATCATCAGATATTTGTACAATTCAATATTGACAACGTCTGTAAAATATTATAAACAATCAATATTTTGTAAAATATTATAAACAATAAATTGAAAGGATTAAAGTCACCAGTATTTCTTTGGCGGCAGAAGGAAGGTTTCATGAATGCAACAGAAAAAAGAAGTGTGTGTATATTTAGAAACAAGAAGGGCGGGGGGGGTGTACACATATCCCAGTATACACAAAGCACATCATCTCATGCCCAAGAAACTGCAAGTGTTACTGATACGGAAGTCCCAAGTGAGTATTATCCTGAGAATGAAGGTAATTAAAAAGCACACTTTGTTCCCATTAAAAAGGGGCACCAGTGTATTTTAAGTAGAGAACTTTTTCGCAATTTTTAAAGTAGCATTAGTTTAATTTTATATTAAAAATTCTTAGGATACCATATTGTTGTACCATAGCTGCTCAATTATGAAAAGTCTTAAACTGCTGAGGACAACATCTATAGCACTACGGAAAAGCCAGCTTTTCAACTACATGTACTTACTATTTCTGAAAATAATTTTCCAAGGAATCTACCTTTCCCACTCATAATCATCAATGTACAGTAAAACAGAAGGGAAAAAGGTTTTAGCAGGCTCTAGTGAAAATATTATATATTGCCCTCACCATCACCAAAACCACACATCAGCAATTGAACACATAAAACATTGAGTGTATTATGCACAAGTGTCTCAGAGAATAGCTTGTGAATAGTTTTTAAAAAATAATATTTTTAATTTCTATTTAAATTTTAAAGGACCTTTTTAGGGCCCCAGGTTCTTCCATTTTGAAGTCTATCAATTTACCTCTCACAGCTCTTGGGAGATGCTAGATCACAAGGGCCTGGCATGGTTAATATCAAATGCATGCCTGCTCCTGCAAATCTGTCAACATTGGACACAGAAATGTACATCCCTGCTTATACACAGCCTCTGTACCTACTGGCCTACTTCAAAATTTTTAGAAGACGGTTCATGACATAAATTATTAATCAACTACATAATACAATTTAGTCTCTATACACTCTGTTTTTGATTCATGAGTTACTAATTTTTTTCAACCCTTCCAGACACTGTTTTCTTTAGTGCCCTTAACTACATGCTATTTGTTATTTCAGACACCTCAGGGCTTCTCTTTTCCCGCATAATAACCAAAAGCCAGAGCAATCCAATGTAACAGAATATTATAAAACAAGACAAAAAAATTTTACAAAATTGAGGCAAGTCTCATGATGATTTCCTTTTCCAAAATGTTATCTGTCCAGTTCATCTCCTTTTCATACAAAATTACAACAATTTCCACTACCTTGTAGTGACCCAGCCTGCCTGAAATTGCAGGTAGTTTTTTTCTTGCACCTCAAGACACTCCCTACCAACCCCTCTTTCCAATCATCAGGAAAGGAAATCCCAATGGATTTATATAATCATAGAATCAGTCATCCTCTTCGTGGCTACCTCTGTAGTGAACCACCAGACCTTAACGTTCAATTTTTTTGATGCTATCACATATGTTCTCTTGTATACAATGTGATCACCAATTGAGTCATCGCTAGTGGGCAATCCAGATCTTCTCCAAATTCAACACATACTATCTGGCAGATGCAGATACAAACAGCACTATGTAAACACATACAGTATTATTACGCCCATCAAATTATAGTGACCTGTTTCTAATCCAATACAAAAACTTGAGCCTTGACTAGTGCTGTTTGACTTCTGCTTCATCACTATCATTAACTATTTCTTCTGCCTATCTATGCTGGCATACTAAACATCATCCCAGGAGGTGTTTTTTCTAGCTATCAAAGATTTTCCTTCCAACAACTTTATAATGTAAAATTAAGCAGGAACAGTGTCCTATAGAAGATATAGAACAACCACATAAAAATCATATTAGTAAGCAACTACTACCATAACTATAGTATTCATTTTTAAATGCAACAAAGAACTTCATCAATTTACAAAAGTGAATAACCCGTACACTAGCCAACCAGAATTTTCCATATTCTAGAGAATCAAGATCCAAGTTAGCATGGAATATCAGAGGCTATACTGCTACGATACTCCAGTCTTGCAAAGAAAGACAAGCTGAGGAACAAAGTTCAGAGAAAAAACAACTAACTGATAAACCCCCAAATTTCATTCTAGAATGAAAACTAGAAATCTCTGATCCATAGCAAAAACCTGAGTTTGGACCACTCACTCTGTACTATAAAATCAGAGAACATCCCAGCTTTCACGTCTTATAATTACATGGAGCATTAAAGAAGAAAACAGGTTTCTTTGTAAATTCAGACCATCAACAAATTATAAAGCAAAATAGGATGTTTCCCCCATCTTTTGAGCTTGGAAGGAGAGGAAGCAGGACAGAAAGCAAAAGCTAGGGGAACTATAAAGGAAATTCCTGAAAATTCAAGCTATACTAAAAACAATTTCTCAAATGCCACCGTAGAAAAAGAAAATGCAGCAATGCATTAAATAAACTGGTATAAGCAACAATAGCAAAAATTACTGATATTTGGTAATCTATTGTAATAAAAGAAAGTTAAGCCACAAACTAGCTAGTGAAACAACCTTTTCCATTATATATAGTTAAACAAAAATACAGAGAAAAAGAATAATTCTTTAAATACAAATCAAAACCAAATACTTGCATTAAAAAGATCACAGACCACTTCCAAATTGGACTTTACCATATTTTTCCTTTTTAAAAACAAGCAAATAACTTATCTCACTGACACTGCCGAATCCCACCTACTACAGCGGCGTGAAGACAGTGATACAGAAATACTGCTCAAAGCTGTATACTGCACACTCTTGCACTGTACCTGAAGTGGTGCTCTGTGACAAAAGCCTTCTCTTTTCTCCGTTCACTAGCTCTGTATCCTCAGTGCCAATATCGGTAGTCAGTCAATGGCCAGAGCCTTCCTTGACATAGGACACCTGAACCTCTTAGCACGCCCACACATGGAACCTATAGCATGATAAACTGTGGTATGAACTCAGAACAGCAGCTGTCCCACACTAACCTTCTCAGATACCAAACTGAACATGCCTTTCTCCAGCCTGCCATAGTTTGAGCGCAGTAAAACTAACTTTGAAAATACAGATGGCAGAAACCACAGAATCTAACAAAATAAAGAGAAACTTCATATGAAAATACAGACATCTCTATGCAAACAATAAATAACAGGGAAAACAGCTTTTATTTTATTTTTTAGTAATATCTCATTTCCTTTCACTGTGCACAGAGCACACTGAACTGAGCTGCATCGGGATCATCTTCCAACAATAATTCAGTCCAGTAATTTCTATAAACACAGGTAGACAGTTACCTCTTAAAAAGTTCCAGACATAGCACGTTGCAATAAAAAGTAAAGCAGGCATACAGGAGGATCAGCTACAAAGTGAATTAGTAACAGCACCAGAAAAAAAAAAAGCAAGTTATTTTTCATGCTGTAACATATACTACCATCCAGAAGTATCTAAAGCAGGAAGCACTTAATTCTGTTCTACAAGATATCATAGATGGGCTCTGTATACAATTACACTCTATTAGTTAAAAAAAAAAAGAAAAAAAAAACCCACCCTCTGTAAATGTTAACAGCAAATCCTACCAAGTGTGACAATTTGGGGGCTGTGTTTCTTTCCTCAGTCTGATTTTGCAAAAAACTATATTCTTCACTGCATACTGTAATTGCCATGCAATATTGCATCACCATTCCTGTGTCTGTGGCAGACACAGGGAAGAGGGTGTGGCATGGAAGTGCCTACCTTAATTCAATACAGCTAAACTAAAAGAAGTACCTGTACTTTGATGCGTCTTCACATACAAAGTCTTTCTGCGATAACCATTCCAATTCAAATTCAAGACCTATTTTATACGCAATGTTTTTCCTGCATAACTAAATAGTACTAGGGAGCAGACCGTCAAAATAACCAGACCTGATCGAGGAGGAGCTGGCATGTAAGAGAGACTGATCATGACACAGAAAGCCGCTCTGTAGGAGGAGTCAGGACAGGATTACATACCTTGACTATGTTTATAAAGATCTCTCCGTCTTGTGCATTGCTTAGGTTCATACATATTTCCATCTTAAATAATAATTTATTCTTGCGATCCTTAATTTGTTCTGTATTCCTGTATGCAGTCCTGATCACAGTGGAGCCCTGTGAAGAACGGCAATCTGACCTGTGGAGGGCGAACACGTAGGGGAGGGCTTGGAGAACTGAGATACCAATTCCAGAGTACAGATCTTAGTGCCCAAGGTATGTCAAACATGAAATCTACACATAAGTACATCCAGCATCACAGAGCACAGAGTAGTGACATTGGAAGCCTAACTTTTAACTCATCAGAAATTACTAATTTTTCAGAACTTCTAGTACTGACCTACATAGAATCTCTAGTCATTTTGAGGGAGAGTTTTTACAAGTTATTGTTTTTTTTTTTAAAATCCAGATGTTTAATCTTCAGAAGCAAGAACATTTAGAAGAATGTCAGATAATGTCTTTATTTTATCACACACACAACACAAAGAGACTAAAACTCACAACATTTTACATGTAAAGGATCAAGTCCATAGTTTTAAAATGGACATTTCTACATTTTGGAAGTAAGATTTCCTACTATGGATACCTAATTCAAAAAGGAAAGCTATGGAAATCTAAGATGGAACACAGGCTTTTGTATTTTGTTGATATACTGTGGGTAGAAAATAAAGAGCACTGAAATTATTTACATTGTAACAAATATAAGACCTTAGTAAAAGAAGTGCAAAAACACAGTGGCATTTTCACATTTCTGATGGTTCCAAACTTTTCAGCACTTCATTTCTTTAAGTTCCCATCTTCTACATGTCTTATGTTTCTAGCATCCATTCTTTGAAGTACATGTGCCTCCATTATAACCAATGCAGTTTACTTAAGTGACTTAAGTTTTCCCCTCATCAGTTCTGAATCAACTGTTTCTGTAGTATATATTTGTGTAGTAGCACAAGGATTCAACTGCCACCTTTTAAAATCTTTTTTTAAATCGTTATTACAATGTACCTCAAATTCTCAAACTTGGCTACTGACAAGTCTACTGTGATCACACCCCTGCACAGAGCAACAGCTCTACTGTTTTTCATGAAAACATCAGTTTTAGAATGTGGCTTTATCTCACAAATAAGAGCACTCTTCCAGCAAGTATTATCAACCTGAGGCATAGCAAACAGAAATGGGTTGAACTGCTGACTCCACAGACCACCATATTACATGAAAAGATTGAGCAGTCCTTGAAACCTTAACAACAACAACAAAACAAAACAAAGGATTAGCGGTACTAGAGCAGTAGTCTGTGGCATGGGAGACCTGGGTTTAGTTGCTGCTCTGTCACAAGTTTCTGAGTCACCACAGTCAAGCACTTCCCTGCCTTTTACAGGTTTTAAAATACCATAAGTAACTGAAAGTCTCAGACATTAATGCAAAAGAGAATGAATTAACTTGATAAGGATACTAAATTACCTCTGAGGACTCTATTCAAATTTACTTCAGGTTAGTAGTAACTAAATATCATTATACACTAAAGGACACTATGTTAAATTATTTAACATCTCAGTTTTTACAGTCAGCAATAGCCAAACTTCAATCACTGTTTACTTTCCAACTCCTGCTCACATATGGATAACTGCCCTCTGTTCATTCCAATATTTTGTACACCAAAGAGACAAATTAAGGAGACATTGGCAACACCCTTCTCACTAATCCTATTGTATCTAAGGTGAAGGCCTCCTTCTGAGACATCAACCCCATATTGACATTTTATGGAAAGCAAATAAAGTAACCTTTCTTTAGAGGGATCCTTGTATTACCAAAAAATTCCCTCAGCTTTCTTAGTAAAGATCCAACTACCCAGCTTTTGAAGCAAGTGATTCAAATTCAGCAGAAAAAGCTCTCAGGCAAGACAATTGTATGTTCTTTTATTGCCATTGAATTCTGATCAGGTATATCTCAAATGCTAAGTAAAATGCACTCACTATTTCACTTATTTGTATTGCTTGGGAAATGCTTCATGGCATACAAAATTAAAATTCAACCATAATCACTCCAAAGTCAGGCCTGAGTCTGCATCAGAAAATAAAACACAAGATATTATAAATGGTTTGGAAATGACAGGATTAGATCTACCTTTCTGCTACTTCATGCTCTCTTTATCAGCACTTTCTAAATTCAACACCTATCACTACGTCCTTCTCCGCAAAAAATTGTCCTCTCCTGTTATGCAGTTAAATCAAAACTTGAGTCTATGTTGCAGTGCTGAATCTCAAACATCAAATCCTAACAATGACTCACTATCTAGAGTGTAACTGTAAACTTCAGTACTTTTTAGCCTTTTTCTTTTACAGGAGTGTTACAAAAATAGATTAGGTTGGAAGATCAAGCATTCAAAAATTAGGAAATAAAAAATTTAAAGTTTCACAGGCAACCCTAAGTCTACTTCCTCATATGCATGTTAAGGAACAGCCTTCATGAAATAATCTTTTTCCTCACACTCAACTCCTTTAGTAGATGAGCACCTGTACATCCATGGAAGAATTATGATTGTACAAGGAACAACAACTTTTCCTTAAATGGAAAACACGATTTTAAAATAATGCTGTTTAGGGCAGCAGCTCGCTTCAATATGCCTAAAAGTACTCTTAAATTAAATTACTGCTTTACAGATGCTGTTTTAGAATAATGTCCATCTCAACTTCTATTATGGAATGCATACTTTTTATTTGCAAAGTTTCCTTTCTAATGATTATACTTGACCTAGCACAAAGCCAGACTAAAATTTTATAGTACATCATCAACATCTGCCAGCCAAATTATTCCCTAGTCACACCTGTGCAACCAGTCTCCAAATTACATCCTTAATGTACTTGCATAATCACACAGATATCGGCCATGTAGAGATGAATCCTACACAAATTAACTCTCAACTGCATTGACACCTTCATGCACAAAAAAGGGGAGAAAATTCCTGTGAATGAAAGTCATTTTGTGACTCTAATGATTTTATCTATATATTACACATATATGTGCATATATATTTCAAAATAAAAGTCATTCAGAAATCAAAAGATTAGTTGAGCAGAGCATTTGCACAGCTTTTACACGAAGACAACTGCACATGCACATAAGAAGGAGGAAAGAAACAAGACTTAAGGCTCATACATAGGCAAAAGTGAAAAAGTTTACATGAATTTAAAAACTAGCTTTAGTTAAACGTGAGAAGTTTATCCTGTACACCTTGAAGTGGGGTTATATATGTGTTTTGTGGTTTAACCTCAGCCGACAACTAAGCACCACACAGCCGCTCGCTCACTTCCTCTCAGTGGGATGGGGGAGAGAATCGGAAGAGTAAAAGTGAGAAAACTCGTGGGTTGAGATAAAGACAGTTTAATAATAAAGCAAAAGCCGCGCACACAAACAAAGCAAAACAAGGAATTCCTACTTCCCACCAGCAGGCAGGTGTTCAGCCATCTCCAGGAAAGCAGGGCTCCATCACACGTAACGGTGACTTGGGAAGACAAATGCCATCACTCCGAACGTCCCCCCCTTCCTCCTTCTTCCCCCAGCTTTACATGCTGAGCATGACGTCCCATGGTATGGAATGTCCCTCTGGCCAGTTGGGGTCAGCTGTCCTGGCTGTGCCCCCTCCCAGCTTCTTGTGCACCTCCAGCCTTCTCAGTCAGTAGAGCATGGGAAGCTGAAAAGTCCTTGACTAGTGTAAGCACCACTTAGCAACAACTAAACCATCCGTGTGTTATCAACATTGTTCTCCTCCTAAATCCAAAACACAGCACTGTACCAGCTACTAAGAAGGAAATTAACTCTATCCCTGCCGAAACCAGGACAATGTGTCAACACACAAATGCGTATCGAAGCATGTTTCAAACATGATTTCCAAAACAACATTAGGTAATTTAAGAAGATTAAAATATCTGATCATAAGACTGTAGCAAAATCTGAGTCCTATGTCTGGTCAAAAAAATGACAGGAGGTAGTGAGGTTTCAGGGGAAAAAAAAAAAATCACAAAGTCCATTTTCACAGATTTGAGGACAGGATTAAGGTCTTGCTTCTAAGCTGATACACGGAGTTATAGTCATTATCTTTCAAAGAGAAAGTAACAACATTACATGTTTTAAGGTTCTTAAATATTTTAATAGCACTTTTAAGAACTGCTCAGTTACAGTATTTCTTAAGAGCTTTCAGATACCATTACAAACAACTGAAGAAAATACTTCATCTATAGCACAAAGAACAATCCACCAGATACAGGCTCCATGACTCCAGGCACACACACAGAGTATGCCAGAGTGCAATATCATCATTTCTACAACAAAAAAAAGCAAGCTGCCACCAAAATGAATGGTTGTGCTGCCTGCCTTTTACCCATTAGTTTTCTTTAAGGTAATGTATTCAGCAAGATCAGTGTTGCACAACTACATGAGTAGTGTACTGGCACACCAGGAAGACACCAAAAACAAGCTGGCAATGGAGGGTGAGACCATTCTTAGCTGTAAAGCCCGCACTTACACTGATCCCGAGCTCACCCACAATGACAGAGGATGATACCTCTTGCAGCAGCGCTGGTTCTTACGTTACCATGCAGCAAGCTACTCTGGGAAGCGAACCAGATAGTAGTTACCCATTCCTCACGGGTGATTAGTTTTCAACTAAACTTGGGACTAAAACCAGCCCATTTCACATTCACATTGGTGACAGCAACACTGCAAGTTATCACTGGCAGCGTGATCAGAAACTGGCTACTGCAGAACTGTACCCTGGATGTGCTACAGCTTGTGCAGTGCTACATCTTCTATTATTTCTTCTTTCCTAACACTGTTGTGTTAACAGCAACTAACCACATATTTTAGAAATAATGCTAACGGACTTTTAGAAAAATCATAGGAAAAACTAACTTTTAAAACCCACTTCAAGTTAGTATCTACATCACATTTCAGCATAAAGCAACATGTATTAAGATTCACAAAACAGAACTTAGAAACCTCGTATTTCAGTTGTCATCCCCTTGCAAAATATAGAAGGCACAGAACCTTCCCTCATGAAAGAGCTGTATAATACAGAATAAACAGAAACAACAAAGATAAGCCTTTTAATACACCTACATTTCTAAGCTAGACCTAGCTCTAGCAATTTTTACGTAAAGGAATTTATTTTCAAGCTTTCCCTCCTCTAATTTAACACTAAATTGTTTTAAAATACTCCTAACTCCAGTTAAAACCTTTTCAACCTTTTGACAATCTGTACATTAGCAAAATTTAACATACAGTTTTCCATCATATATAGTTTTCCTTTGACATATTTCATCTGAACACGTATTTGAAAATAACTCTTAAAAAGTATGGCATTTTAAATGCTCCTCCTTGACAGCATTCAAAAAAACAAACACCAAAAAGCCACTGTGGTCTTTCATCAAAGGCTAAATGAATTTTTGCTCCATTTAGTACTATATGCAAGTACCGTAGGAAATAACTTTAAAATATTAACTTAAAGACTTCATGCCACACAAACCAAAGTTCAAGGAACTGCTGTTTCACTTTAAAGGAGCTGATGACTAATTCTTTAAGCAGCACAAGTTATCACTACACACTCCTTGTTTTCCTTCATGTCTCAGCAAGGTCATCAATTGTTACAAGAAAAGATACAAACCCGTTTCTAAATAAGGCAAACAAAACAACAACTGTCTGTAGATGAATTTGCTGCTCTTTTTACATCATTTTCCCCATAGGAATATATCCACAGTAATTCTTTAAAATGCATTTCCAGATGCAAAAGGACAAATACAGTCTTTACCATTCAAATAATATTTTACTTCCCCACTGAAAACACAGCCAGCCTCAGATTCCATATTCAGCTTCTACAAAGAGAAACAAGTCAAAATCAGAAGTGCGCCATTTGGTTAACTGCAATTATCGAGCACTTCATCTGATTAAAGTACTGTGGAATTAGTAACCAAATCTCTCGTTATTCCTATGATAACACAAAGAATCACCATTTTATAGATTAACTCAAACAGACACATATTTAAAATAGTTGTCCTGAGCATTACAGAAACATAGTACGTAGTCTAGATTAGAACTAGAAAATATATACATATATGAAGTGTGGCTTGAAACTTAAGAGTATTAACGGGGCATTAATGCTAGGTTTTGTCTTCTTTCTTTACCTTGTATAGTTAAGAGCTAAACACACTATAGCATGGTATAGCACAACCCCAAGTCAATGACTTGGGAAGATGTTACATGCAATTAAGTGCTAATAGGAAAAAATCAGGTAAACCTGCAGTAACATCTCATGGTAACAACACAGTATTTACACGTATCTCTCCATTTCTAGTCCACGATGTGATACTGTGCACAGAAGACACACCAAAATTGCATTTTTATCATGACATTGTACATTTAAGACATGAACGGCACGTACACTTTGAAAAAGTAAATTGCTTACAACAAATTTTCTTATTAATGAAACAAAACATTTTATTAAGATAACAGTATGTCTCTACCTGTCGTGTATTTCCGTTAGAGTTAAAAGGGATATCGCTTACTATTCTTTTTTAATCACAACTAGTTTTCACTTTTCTTAATGCTGATTTTCCTTCAAAAACCAAAGCAACAAAAAAGAAAAAAATCCAGTAAAACCGATCTCCTGCATCTATGATGTTCATGATGTTTAAGACTGTAAACCTCAGAGGAAAGATCCTAAGCTTTAGGCCCTAAGCAATGGTTGAGATGAACTAGAGCTTGCCAGCATCCTTACTTCACTGCTACTGTTCTCTGCAGCAAGTAGCACTTAACAGCACCAACCAGGGATTCGGGTAACTACAGTTACCTGAAAAAACACAATTTTCACTTCGGCTTTCTGCAGACTGGGTACATGAATCACAACTGCAGAACTGAGTTCCTTACACGTGTCCAGAATTTCAGATACCATTGATTTACCTTGACTATCCTGGTTCAGCTTAGCTCCTGAAAATGAGACAACCATTAAAGCAAAACACACACTGATATCTATTTGGCAAAACTCAGTCCAATTTTTAAAGCTGATAGTTACAAGACTACAAACGCTATTACAAGCAGAAAAATAAAGCAAAGCAAAGCAATTCTAACTTAAAATTAAGAACATGTTTCTCATAGGAGTTGCACGTATAGTCTTCCAGAACATTTTATGTGAAGACCAGAGTTCATTAAACTGTCCTACTTGATTTCTTTGAGTTTTCAGACCAAAAAGAGTTGCTTCTTACATGAACATGCTCATGCTCCCCCCTCTTCCACATCAGAGGCAGGTGTCTTTGACATCTGAGCACTACCTCTTTCTCAATTCACACTAAGCAGACAGCAACAACTGTACTCAAACCTAAGTACAGAAAGTACTTGTGTTATTTAAAATATTTACTTTCCTTAGTTCACACCTACTTAGCTGGAGCCACTGAATTTCTGAGCTAACTCCTCTAGTACAGTCTAATTAGACTATAGCATTAAAACCTTACCAACAGGAATGGTAGATTAATGGACAAGATACTTTGTCATGATATGCACTTTCAGGACCAAAATGCTCATCGTTTCCTCAGTTTCAGAACTCTTGGGTCACAACAGATTTCTAAAACTATACCACTGATGGATGACTCTTATCCTTGTGCTTCCCTATATAATTTTTCACTGCTGTGAAAAGTGCTAAAGCTCTTTAAGAACATTAGTTTCCACTGAAGTTAATGCAATTATCATTTCTAGCACTCAATTTTTACACCAATGTTACAGTGTAGAACAAATGATAAAAGTAGAACTAATCGATTTATTCTTTAGACATACTCCCCAGAGTTATTTTCTGCAACAGATGACTCGTCCAGAGATCCAAGTTTTATCCTAAAAGCCTCTGTATTAGTCTACCTGTATTCCAACATCTCAAATCTTCTTGAAGACCAGCTTGAATAACTCAGTGTTGAGAAGAGTCCCTTCCATTTTTCCTCCCCCTCTGGAATGCACTGTGTTAGCCTCAGAGTTTAGAAGGGAGATAAACAGACAACTGAAACTATGTCCTGCGCATGGAATATCCCATGTCCTTCATGACCTAGTCCAATTAGCTATGAGCTTCCTAACATCCACTGATCTGCCACGTTAAACAAATTAAGTCACTTTATCTATTTATTTAGCATATGAGTAAACCGCTTATTACAGAGGAAAAGTAGTATTCACCCAGACTGGTTGAAATAGAGACTGAAGAGAGACTATTAGAGAAATATTGTATGTTTACAGTTACAAATGAAACGTGCACTTATAATAAAAGTGCCATCAGTTCATCACAGGAAAAGAAACTTGGTTCTTCTCCCGAAGAAATACTCAGGATGCTTTGCCTTTTGCTACAAACGCTATTGTTTCCCGTCCGTTTAAAACTGTGGAGAAGGGAAAAGAACGAAGGTCTCCAGCCTTTTAATTTCGCAGGGAAACCCGCGGGATGAGCAAGAATCTCCCCCACTCTTTGCTCTCACCGGATTAGAGAAGAGGGAGACGGCAGCCTTCCCAGGAAATGTCACAGAGGGGAACCCAGCGGCCCATTTACTCCGGCAACCTGTTTCCCGGGGGGGGGCGAGGCCCGGAGCGGCAGGCCGCCCCCGCGGCCCAGCTGACCTTCGCCGCGCGCCGCGCCCCGGCGACGGGCCCCGCTCCGCTCC
>NW_008795037.1:1435245-1457330 GCF_000699145.1 Aptenodytes forsteri
GCGCCCGGTGGGTCGTGGCGGTGGCCCCGTCCAGGTCAGCGGGAGCACTCCTGCGCTGAAAGCGAGCTTTTTGGCACACCAGCATTTGCGGGGTCAAGGCCTCAAAGGCCCAACTGGGGTCTGGCACAAGGGCCGTTAGCTCTATTTTAAAAAATGAAAGAGCCCTTTAAAGCGGCCTTTCTTCCAGAGGCCGGTAACGTCCAGCACAGGAGCATTCCGGTGATTTTAAGGGACTGCTAACAACAAACCCCTCCTCCAGTCTTCCTCTTCAAAGACTTTGCGTAATTCAGGTTAGGCCCCAGTCCAGCAATGCCCTAAATACATACGTACCTTTCAGTACATAAACTGGATGAAATTAATGTAATTACTAGTGTGCTTACATATGCTTTGTTGGATTAGGACACTGTTCATCTACTGAAGCTATTCAGAGGTTTGCCAGAGGAGAGCCACTGTTGATTTCATTTTCAGTAAAATATTTAAAAACATGTATTTGCTATCTTATTTCAATTTTTGAATGACTGAAGCATTTTCTTGGCTAGTTTAATTGGGTATCCAGATGGTTCTCAATATCCTCCTCATTCCTTTTGATGACCAGAAAGCACTTCTTTTTGTATAATGTTCTTATGTTGAATCTGCCAAGTCTGCTCTTATTCAGAGATTTTGAGGATTAGTTTTAAGGCAGCTTCTCAAAAATACGTCACTGTAGTGATGCAGTACAATATGTACCGAACCCACTACTTAAGAATCCTTCCAAGTATAGATAATATCAACTATTTATTGTCAAAGGATGACAACTATAGGAGTGTAACTTCTTTGCACATAATTTTTCCCTGCACACAATTTTTCCCTGCACACCTTGTAGCTATGCAGTGGTTACTACGCCTTTTCCTTTAAGTATTCATGAGGAGTGATACACATGGCAATGATTGCCAACCCATCGTTGGGTTGACTTACTGAATACTTAAGGAAATACGTTATGATCAAGTAAAGTATTTTTGTCCTGGATAGGAAGGGGACAATCCTGAAGCAACATGTTATCAATATTAGAGGTTTTTTTCCACCTTTGATTTTAGTACAGAGTAGGGCCAATCATTTGATGTATTTTCAAACATATGGAAACCTGTTCAGTAGGGGAAACTTCAAAAAAGGTAGTGTCCTATAGACAACAAGGAAAAAAGCTTCTCTAATAGTAGCAGTTAGTATTTTTAGATACGAGAACCAGAACCACTATCAGTTTCTGTAGTCTGTGTGGTTTCTTACAAAATACCTCTGCGGTTAAGGCTTTGATCCTGTGAACACACGCTAACTTCTTGCTAAAAAAAGACAAGTTGACAGAGTCTCACAGTCCTGTATCAGATCAATGCGTTGCTAGTCGGTCAGCATTACTAAGCATTTGCCTTTCACTGAATAGAAACTAGTTCCTTGGCAGTGAAAGTAATTAAGCCCAGTTTCTAATGGATTTTTCTCCTCACCAAAGGAACCTCCCACTTCACTCCCATGTTCCTGCTAATGTCACCTCTGAAATGCCTCCAGTTTGCCCACAAGCCTTAACCCTTTGTAGCGCCCCAGCACACTCATGCCTGTAACTGACAGCTGCCCCAGAGGGAGCACCCAACGCGGCTGCTTCCCAGCTGCGTGCATACACCCACTGCTCCATCACCCAGTTCACATCTTGGAGCTCTCCAGCTGGCTGACCAGAGAGCTCACATTTCCCTCCTTCCCGCAATAGGACCACTTATCTCAGTCTTCCTCCACCATCCATCATTACACCTTTCAAGAAAGTGACAGGAACTCCAGTGCCTTTGAGACTCATTCCTCCCTCAAACTGGGGTGAAATTAGCCCACAGGTTCAAAAGTTAGTAGAGAGGGCTGACTGGAACAGACCCCACAGCAAGACTGCACAAGCTTCATTACTGTAGGAAATGAGGGTTAGAAGGTCTAAAGACATGTTAAGAGGTCATCTAATCCATTTTTCCGCTCAAACGTAGAATCAGCTATGCCTTCATTATTCTTGACAGATGTTTGTCTAAACAGCTCATAAAAATCCTCCTGCAGAAGAAATTTTTAAACCACCCTCTGAAACCTATTCTAGTGTTTGTCTGTCCTTACCATTACATTGTTTCTCCCCATGATATATAATCTAAATCTCCCATTATAATTTTAGCCCATTCTTGAAAAATGTCAGTGAACACAGAAACATTTTTTTCCCTTCTCTGTTTCTGAAGACTTTAATCTTCAGTAAATTACATCAGTTCCTTTCCATCTATAGGTCACCACTGCAAGGCCTCTGATCATTCATGTCTTTCCTCTCTGCATACTCTGCAACTGCTCCTTTTATTTCTTTTTGAATATAGTTCTGGGAACTGGACACAGCGCTCCAACTGAGGCCCTTTTCAGTGCTGAGTAATAAAGGCTGACTCTATGGGGATGCCATTAAATTAGCAGTATCAGTCAATATAATAATTGCAAACTGAAGTTAGCCTTTTTAACATCAAGTTTTACTAATTATTAATTTATTGACGTTACTTTTGTATGCATTGTTTAGTAGGAAAAGTACCTGCTGTCACTATGGAAGTGTATAATAAATACCACTGTGGTTGATAAAGTTATATATCTATGTAGACCTGTAGTTTAATGGGATTACTGTGTTTCCTTACTAGACAATCATGTTTGTAAGTCTTCAGTTTCTTATGAAGGTGTAATAAAATACTTTTTTTCTCCTCTAAACTTTAGATAGTATTCTCATTCTTAAAAGTACTGTTATTTCATATTCATTTAGTAAAAGGGATAAACTTGTTCACACTATTTATGTGAGTTGCTGTAATATTTTACAAAGTTCATATATATTATGATAGCATACATGAGATTTTAAGTGAAAGGTCATTAGTGATATTTTGTTTCTGTAAAACACATTCTTTGTTTCAAGAATGAAGAGAGTATTAGCAACACATGGCAGCATTCTCTTGAGATGTAGAAATATGATTACCAACGGCTAAACTGGATACTCAAATTCTGTGGCTGGATCTGGTTTCTTGGGCAGAAACACTGCTTCTGATCATTCATAGTAACACTTGATCCTGGTACCTAAGTGCCTACGTCCTAAGCAAAGCACCCAAACACAAACTCATTTCTAAGCTTGTCTGTAACAACACTGAAGCTAGCAAAAATACACATGCTTAAGTGAATTTTCTACTTACAGCATTTTAAAGTATCTAAAAGTAATGAAGAATTCATTTTTACCCAGTTTTGAGTATCCTATTCTAACTACCTTTTTGTATCAAAATGAGAACATTAAGCCCTTAAGAAAAATGAGTACATAGTGTCCAACAAAACACACCTATTGAGACTTGTGTAAACAAAGTACCTGAAGGTAACATAGTACACTAATTACAAATTAGCAATTACACAAATTACAAAAGGACATCTGAGATAATCGTTCCTCAATGTACTAAATACAATATGACTTTACAAGAAAAAGGCTATTCTTCATATGCAAAAGGATATATTCTATTTACAAAAAATAAAATTATTTTTAACCTTATTTTTTCTAGCCAGTTAATATCTTCCCCATACATATTAGCACTTTGGATGCATTGCTAATGATTTTTGCCATCTACAATTTCCCAGTATCACAGACGGGAAGATGACAAACTTTCAAAGTTTGTCTCAAACATCCAGGAGGGCTCTTAAAGACAATAATATTGATTAAGATGGAAGATCAGTTGCTGATCTCTACTGATCTCTTCATCCTGCAGTAGGATGAGTTTGGGGTTTTTTTTAATTTACATTCTTCACTGCCTAGGGTGCTAAACATCTCTATTCCCTAACAGTTTATTTAGGGACTTTCTGACAGCAAGAAAGTGAAAGAATAGCACCACTACTTAAAGCAGTTCATTAAAAAAATAATCTTGCTTTTTCAGGTAAACATCGATAGCTGTTTTGTATGTTTGGACCGCACATTTTGTATAGTAACAAAATCTGAGCTAACAAGAACTCCACAAGAAAGCAATTTTGGGATACACTGAAAACCTTCTTGTATAAACTGTTGAACTAAACCTAGTTGTAAGAAAGTAATGAGATTCTCTGAAATACATGTGATATCCCACTCTTAACCTGCAAAACCTCATATGTATACAGGACTGCTGACTCCAGTAATTTTATCGATAACCACTTTACATGACAAAAGGCTTGGGGATTTTTTCCTGCAATGCTACCTCTAACATCTGCAGCATTCAAGTGATTCCCTCAAATTTGGTTTCCACTAAAAAAAGTGAACAAACAAAACCTTCAAAAGTAAAAGCTAAAGTTTCAGCAGGCAAGTAAATAGAATCCAAAACTTAATATTTAAAATAAGAAATATTTCATTTTGATGTTAATGTTACGTTAGACTGGTTGGATTTGACAGTCCTGATGTACCAGTTGACTTCATTGGATATACTCATAGAAACTATATGTTATGGTCTATTATTAATTATAATGCAACTATGTACTAAGCCTTCAAACACTTAAAAGACAGACAGCCTTGAAAAAATACCAGATTGATATTCTGCTTTTAATAATTATCATAATTGACTAATTTAACTGATCTCAGTTATTTTATAAAGAAGCAGTTTCCATTTTTGTTTTTGTTTGAACTTCATGCATTTGATTTATTTACCACTTAGGTCCTTTTTCAGGATTTAAAAGAAGCTGAAATCGAAAGGGGAGGAAGACAGGTTTTGTAGAAAGATTAGGAAGACAGAAAGATTTTTAATTTAGCAGTGGACACAGTGTTGGGGAGACAAAAAGAATCTTTTTAAAGTGAAAAAGATACTAAATTATTTGTTAAAAGTTATTCTGAGTGGGAAAAGGTGCCTTGTTACCCTTTAAATCATATAAACATATTAAAGTATATTACAGAAGCATTTTCAGAACTGGAGATTTTAGGCAATACCAACTCTACTAACTCTTCAGAAGCACTATATAAGTTAATATAAGACTTGCCTTCTTCCCCAGCTTCATCTCTCCTGATAACGGCCAGCATCTTGACATTTTGTAGATATCCTAGCATAGAGGAATCATAGGATTAGGTTGCACATATTTTTTCTTTATGTAGCAATTATTTAGAAAATACATTTTAAAAATCTATCAACCAATTGTAGGCTATCTAGCAAATCTGGTAGGTCATGGCGCTCTACAGAAATATTTATGATCAGCGTATTTCTAGACAATTATTACCTTGCAGTTTTAAGAGGGAAGCAAGTGGCTGTCTGCCAATGAAGTAATTAATCTAAATTCTGTTTTAGAACAACAAGCTCTGATTTTCAAGACAGAAGTAGTACACTATTAGCAACAGAAAGAGCCAGCACAAGCACTGTCCTCCTGAGGATCAGTATGAATCCGAGGAGAGGCTTAAGACCATCAAGTTATTTTGCAAGAATCCATAACTAGTCATTAGACAACATACAATTCCAGTCAGCCCTGACCTGTTTTAGATTCCAGCTAACTAAATTTAAAAGCCTTTAAAACCAATTAAAATCTCCTGAATCATCCAGTTCTTACTGTGTAAATATGCAGCCTTCATTTAACTCCTTCTGAGTCAAAAATGAAATGTGTAATTATATAACATTTAAAATAGTATAACATTGGAAAAATTCTGTGGACATGTAGCACATGATACTTTACAGAAATAAATTCATAACTACTTAGCAATTCAGTAAGTCAATTACAAGATGAAACACTGATTTAAAAATAGTGTGAAACATACATAATAACTTTTCCAGTTTTGAAATTTGCATGTCTGTAAGGTTGAACAAGATAAGAAGGTGTTTTTGAGGGTTTTCTTTTGGCAAGGCTTTTGGGAGGTTATTCCTGGGTGGAAGAAATTATTCTTACACCATACCCTGAAGAACAACATAACTGGACAGTGATAGGTAATTAGAAACAGTATCAAGCAGCAAGTCATCCATGAAACAGGTTTTTTTCTTTTTTCTTTTTCTTTTTTTTTTTTTGTCAGTCAGAGACTATTACCAGGTCTGAATTAGTCTGACAGATAACCTGTGTACACAAATAATCAGGTGCCAGCCAAAGCCTAAACATTATGTTAAAAGTTCTGAACCAAACTCAACACATTTTTAGTTTAATACAGAAACAAACAGCAAACAGGGTATGCAAACATGTGTAACTGGCACAAATAAGTTAGTTTTCCAAGAGGTATACAAACATAGTCCCATACCAAGCACATTATAGGTAGTTCCTCTTCAAATTCTTAGTTTGTTTCATTATATTGTTACTCATGGTTCAGGCAAACAGCCAACATCTTGAGCCTTCCTAAAATGTTTCAATCAGGAGGAGACCCGTATAGGATTTAGGTATGTCTTTGGCATAAGCCTATTTATTTATGAAATAGTTGCCTTGAACATATTGGAGGGAAAAGGAGGGTGGCAACACTTTCCTTGCTTACAAATTCCATTTTTGCTTTTGTGAAGTACCTCTGACAGAGGCTCATGGCTGCTCTTCAAGTTTTCTGGTGAGAAAACACACACTAATCCCCATTTCTATACTTGCAGCCAGTCTCCTGAGGCACATGATTAACACCTTGCTAAGATCCTGCCACATCTACCAGTTCCTACTGTTCTAGCTCTCTCGGTACACATGAATGTTTCATTGTTCCCCTGTTCAGCCTTTACTTATTGACTGTACTCAGGCCCGTGACTGAGCAGTCACAAACATTTGCCAGAAAAAGAGCATTTTGAGAACACCTCCAAAGAAAATGGTCATGCTTCCATCCTTTTTTTTCCCCTCTCTTCTTCCTCTATCCATACAAACATGGACAAAAAGTCTCCTGGTTTTCATTTTCTGCATGAATCAGTAAGAATGAGAGCACTACTGTGGAGAAGCTTGGACAAAGAAGCAAGGTTTGCATTCAGCTTTAAATGAAGGGCGATTGGGGAGTCTTGATTTTTCCTTGTTAGTAATTTTTCAGCAGAGTTCTGGTGGTCAGCAAGACATAAATGCAGCAAGATCATACAGTACAGTAAGGGTCCACTTTATTCACATTTCTATTTATTTTTAAAATGCATTTGAAAATCATTATCGTTGTCAACAAAGTCTTGTCACCAGAAATACATAAGCAAATCACATACTGGCTAAATATAACACCTTACATTAGGTGTTCTGGAAACAGTACAAAGTGAGGATATTTATTATCAGGTATCCTTTGTCATGGAATATTCCTGTTAATTTTACTGGGAGTTAGTCTGAGCAGACACCACAGAGTGTAACGAGGATTATAAAATCGGAGGGGGCGCCTCACTGAAGAATCTGTCAGCCACAAAGAAATCTGATTACATGCATTATCCCTGACACTTCTGATTTACCAGAGAAGAGGGAAAATTACAAAAGACAACATTCTGTTTTTCACACCTGAGAACAGAGAAAGCTTGAGGCATTATAATGTTCTTTGATACAAATGCCTATTTCATACTGCACACGTCTTATTTTCCTTCCCACTATAATATCATTTACCATTGTAGCACCTCTTGTTTCCAGCCCTCCCCCTAGATTGCCAGTGCTGCACAGGAAAGCTTTTGAGTCACAGGCTTCCTTTTATTCAGTGAGGTCATTATAACAGTGTTATCCCTGGTCTCAAGGGAAAAAAAAAAATTAACACACAGCCTGGTTTGCAACAGGATAATTCAAAGAATGTAACACAACAAGAATAGGTTGGCCATCCCAATTAGCATGGTGACACTGACCATCAATAATGTCACCATAATTTCCCCTACTAAAGATGCTGGGTTTTTAATCCCTGTTATTGTTCGTTGGTTTGGTTTTTGGGGTAGGTTTGTTTTGGGTTTTCTCCCCCCCATTTCTCTCAGTTGTGTGGAGAGGACAGCTCTCTGGCTAAGATGAAAGACTCTTTTTTAAATGTTATTAGACTTGATTCATTAAAGATTAAGCACATACACCAACAAAGTAAGCTCAAAATTAAATGTAAAATCTCTTAAGTAGTTATAAATAAATCCATACTTGTTTTGATTATTTTGCACATTTGCTTAAAATGAAAAGCTCTTGGGAAGATCACACACTTACAGAGCTGCCTGAGAGAAAATTTATAGCTTGTCAGCTGCATAAAGATATCATCTTCCAAAGTATTTTTGGGTGACATGGTAACAACATTCAATAAGACGTTAAACAGAAATCCTTTGCAAGCTGTGCCTGTGTTCACTGTGATACTGCTAAAAAGTTTATTTCCCTCTAAATGAAAGAAAGCAAGCACATAATTTGAACATCTGCACAGTGAAATACACATCTTTTCCGTAATTATGGAGCAGATCCTGCCCTGGCTGGTCCAGCGGGGATAAGGAGAAGCATTGCATAGTGCATCCATTACCACAGGGATCCTGCAGGCTAGGATTGGATTCCAACAGGCACACCCCAGGGAGGCACTTCAAGATATGATAAAATACTGTAACCCTCTCTGCCTGCATGGCCTTATATACAGTATTAGGGAAACCTACAATATCACCATCTTCTTATTTTAAATAATGCGCAATTGAAGGTATATCATATCAAGCAGAGGCCTGCCACAGTCTCAATCGTGCTATTTCTTAATGTATTATTGTAACACATGCTTCCTTAAAAATTTAAGAAAAGAGTGGTAGTGGAAAAAATCCCTAGTTTGTTCAGAAGAACATAAGCTCTAGAACATAGGAATTTCTTGCTGCAGAACTATTCTTGCTGTTGGGCAACTTACACATTTAGAAAGTTTGGACAAGTGGTAGGGAAAGCTACTGCCATAGCAATAAAATTAATCATCTCTGTATGTATCCTAAACTACACTATTCAGTGACCAATTTCAAATAAATTGACTCCAATAGTTTCAACAAACAAGTCTGTCCCTTTAGTCATTACATTGCAGACAACAATTTACACAATCAAAAAATTAATCCTCTGTATGTATCCTAAACTACACTATTCAGTGACCAATTTCAAATAAATTGACTCCAATAGTTTCAACAAACAAGTCTGTCCCTTTAGTCATTACATTGCAGACAACAATTTACACAATCAATAAATTTCATCCATGAACTTCCAATAAATGGTCCTTCGAAGTGTATTACAATAGGAAGCCCTGGAATGTGACCTATCCTCTGTATGTATCCTAAACTACACTATTCAGTGACCAATTTCAAATAAATTGACTCCAATAGTTTCAACAAACAAGTCTGTCCCTTTAGTCATTACATTGCAGACAACAATTTACACAATCAATAAATTTCATCCATGAACTTCCAATAAATGGTCCTTCGAAGTGTATTACAATAGGAAGCCCTGGAATGTGACCTATCCTGGTAACTAACCAAAGCAGAATCTTCCCCAGCTGCACATCAAAGCAGTTGTAAAACTGCTTTTAATGAGGAATTAGTTGGATTTTTTGAATGAACTCTAATTTACCCTATCAAATTCTCCTCATCATTGACCATAGAGTTCCTACAATGCTGCATCCAAAGTTTTGGGGTTTTGTTGTGGAGTTTTTTTTGAGGCAGAGATAAATTTCAGTGTATTCCTGGAAAACAGGAAAGAACTTCCCGATTCCAACCACTAAATCTGCCACCTCTCCTCATTTCCAATTTCATTTTGACAATTTAGCTTCCTTTTACAATGACTGCTCTCTCTTGAAAAGTTTTATTCCACCATTCAGGTTCAACTTTTCGAATTGTGCATTGTGTTTTTCAGGGCTGCATATCTTCCTTTTTCTCCTTAGTTAGGAAGTCCCTTAAGAAGCTACTTTAAGCCATGGCCACTTTAACTTTTTCCTCCTTTTTTAAACTGGTGTTTACCATAAGCTCCCAATTTTATTGTCACCTTCCTGATTGCTGTCTAACAATTAGACATTGAAAAGCAAAAGGGTATCTGGAGTTTCTATCAAGGAGAAAGTACCCCCTGGGAATGCAAAACAATCCATGGCTGCTGCATCTGCTGAATTCTAATGGAAATGAATTTAATCTAGTTAGGGGATAGACACGAGGGCTTATTAGTGCCAGAGGCCTTCTGAAGTGTGTACATGCTTATCATAAAACCTCACAAACTATTATAAAACCTCACAAACTATTTTAAATTTCATTTATCTTTGTAGCTTTCTAGTTTTGTAACTTTGTTATAACATGGTACTTAATGAAACCATGACAAAATCCTTTTACTATGCAAAACTTTTTTCAACATGATTTTATACAGTACAAACTGACAACCAACACAAATAAGAACTGGGTGGCAGGGGGACACCTGTTTATATCAGTACTGCTAAATACATGGTCTCAGCAGCCTAAGCTTGCATGTGTCAAACCTGTAACCATATTTAAAATGCTATCCCCAAAACCTGCTTACCCCAAAGAGGATGGTGAAAAGACCGTATCCTAGAAAGGTGATAAATCTCTACGGATTATGAATACAAATTAAGCAGGGAGGTTATAAATTACAATCTCTTGTGCTGATGGAGGAAAAAAGCAAGCAAAAAGTTAATCTTGCCCCTAAAATTCTTAGTGCAAGCGAGGCACTTTTCTAAGCCATTCCTAGTTTATCATGTTTTTACCTTGAGTTTTGAACTGCAGTTGCAATGTCACCGAGATCTAAATATTGTGATCTGACTTAAGAAGGTTAAAACACTATACAACTAACTAATTTCAGCCAGTAGACTAAGAAATGCTGGTTTCTCTGCCTTTCAGATCAGTTGCTGTACACATTTTTTTTTATTTCTGCACCAGTAGAGATTATCTTAGACCAAGTGCTATAACTACATGCTATTACCCATGCAGACAAGTTACAAGGCTAATGGAAAAATATCATTTACTGTTTTGGAGATCTGACAGATGTTATTTCCTACATCAAAAGGATTATATTATCTACAACATAAACTATGAGTAATGTATGCATTATACTATGTTAGTAATCTACCAAGATTCATCTAGACAAGCATAATCTGGGAATACCCTTTCTAATGTTTCCTTTTGTACATAATTAATACAAACAGTACCAATCTTCCATATTCTAGGATACCCTGAAGTCAGACAATTAACAAGAAAAGCAAAATAGGACCTGAAATCCTGTGTCTCTGTTCCCAAGAGCAGATTCTGTGCATCCTGGGGGAAGATAGAATAGTCGCTGCACTTCCCCAGTTGCAATTTTTCCCTGTCTCCATGTGTGCATAAAAAGACCAATGTGTTTGATTCACTACCCTCACAGTACCTACAAGAGGACTAGGAAAAATCCAACTCTTCATAACTGTAATTCATGGAGTAACCCTCCTGAACAGCCAGGACATTAGAATGCTGATGGACAACTTCTCATCCTTTTGATGTTACATCTGAGACAACATACAGGGAAAGGGAGTGAAGTTACCTACAAGCAAGCCCCCTGGCTAAGGCGTACATACACAGCCCACACACAGTTGGCTCAGTTTCTGTGATGGAAGACTGAATTTGGTTCTTTCTTCTACACAAACTGCAAATGACCACCTCTTCAAATAACAAGATGCTAAAGTGTATTAGGTAAAAACATGTCAACTGGATTTTCAGAGATCTTTGTTTGATCATAGATCCCTTTACATAGACTTAATAGTATCAAGTCCAGTTTCGCACCAGGCTAAGTTACACAGGTAATGCTTCTTTTATTAAATGCACCCATGCCTATAAATTGTATTCATATGCCAGGGCTTCAGTATGCCAATTCTTCAATGAACATAAAGTTAGAAGGACACTTCCTGCCCCACAGAGACTTTTGTATAAGATGGGAGAGGGAAAAGAGAATACGGACAAAAGAAAGTGGCAAGACAATAAAAGCTAGCAAATATAGGAAGCAGTTACAGTATGTTGACATCCTGATATTTATCTTCTGTTTTGTAGGCATGAAAAAAAGAAATGGAAGGGGGGGGGGGGGAGGGGGGAGGCTTACTGGGATTTGAATGAAAATAGTTTTGCAGGTGTGCAAAACCTTCTTCTGAAGCATGAGGAGCAGCATAGAAAAATGTGAATATTTTAATTGAGGTAATTAACTAAAAAGGCATGGATCCTACTGTGTTGATGTTATTGGAGGAAGGATTTAACCACTCAGAGGTGACAAACAGCAGTGACAGAGAGGCTGGGGGGGGGGCTAAGGAGGAAGATGGTTTGTTTGCTTGATGCAATATGCAAACCAGAAGCATATGACCCCAGAAAGGGATCATATTCTCAAAGTCACTGTCTAGGGAAAAAAAAAGTTTTAGCAAGATAGCCATCAGCGGAGAGAAGTACCAGAATAAATTCATTTACTATGAAGCACAGATACAGAATCTTAAAAATACAGCTTTTTTTTTTTTCCTGGCTGACATACTGTATTTGTTGAGAAGTAGTGAATTATGGTACTGAGAATCAATCCTCACAATGTGGTTTTGGAAAGCATTTCACATTCGCCAGCTACATGTTTAAACAGAAGAATCCCTTGGCATCACCACTGGCTTACACACAGATTCACTTGTACACACTCCATTTTTCATGAGGTGCCCACATCAGCCATATAACATTACTTACAGAGAAGCCTTACTGATTTTTCTCCACTGTTTTTTAGTGAGACAAGGCTTCTGTTTCCTCTGGGTCCTACCATTTCCTCTTTGTTACTTTGTATCCCAAGGCACAGAAGAGCATCTGCTGGCTTTCACTGTATTCCTCTGCTGGCTGTAAGGAGTAATTTTCATGCTTGGTGTGTATAAGACCTTCATTAGGAGAGATCCATTTTAGCTAGAAGACCTCTCTCTGATTTGGGAAAAGATTAGGTTATTTCTTCTGTTATATGTCTGTCCTCATGAAGAAACTGTGTTAGGCCTTCCCCATTTGCTGAAGGTCTAGCCTGAGTTTCATCTTCCCAAGAAGCAGATCTTCATATGCTTATGCTTCTGTATAAATAGAGTTACATATATGAACTTACACAGGACTGACTCCAGCTTATAAAAGGCCTCGGAATTCCCATAATATTAGAATTGTGTGAATGGCAGGAAACATTCGTACCCTATTCGCGCTGTGGGAGCACAGCCCTTTACTGTCTAGGCAGCAGACACACAGAAAGATTTGGGGGCCAAGCATGAATAGCTGAGCTATAGCCAAATGGATCTTCCAGGCTAACTCATACATTGCATTTAAAATTAATATTTCTGTCCCTCTGATGATGGTGCAGTGGTGAGAGAATGGAAACTGCTGTCATAATTCTTCTGTACGTATCTGCCAACATTCTGAGCTATAATTCATGGAAAATCTCCCACAGGTTTCAGTAGTTTCTAGAGAAGGGCTGAAAGTGTTAAGCTATTTTACAATTTTCATCAGTAGTTTTGGGCATTAATCCTGTTTGATCTCCATCAACACAGATGCAATTTGTCAGGCATCAGATCTTCAGGGAGCTCCCCTGGTACTTGTTGATAGTCCTCAGGAAAAGTTCTATTTTATTATATTCCTTTACTGAAACATGGGCAAGAGAGCTGCTTTAAACCTTTTCCATTTTCAGGATAATTTCTAACAAAGCCTGTGTTAGAATCTCCATGGCTTTAGTGATTTGAGCCTAACAGGCAGACTAATTGCTCAGGTCTTTGAATCCCTCAACTGGAAAGAGATTGCTACCTGTAATTTAATTTATTGACTGTGCACATACCCTTAATTCTCTACAGGAATTAAGTAAAGGATAAGAAGGGGAATAATATATCTTAAAGCCATATATTTAAGTGGCTATGAATTAACTCCCTCAGTTACTGCATAATCCATCATATTTTGCTTCTCTTATCCTCTACACATTACTGAAAAGCCTGACTAGGTAGAAGGGAAACAAGGAGAACTTGACATGAAATAGAAAGGACCACTGACATGTATACCTGGATAAGCACAGCAGGAGATTAAAATCATCGTCAACATCCAGGTTTTCACTTTACCTTACTAACCCTTATATGGGGATTTTGCAGGCAAGTTCCAATTTGGAGAATAGCATATGAGAGTCTACATAGTGAGAAGGGACTTTCTAAGCTAGAGCAAGACATTGTACAGGATAGACTATATATGCTCTCTCTATATTCTAAGACCTCTGTTCAAGGTGGTGCAAATCTGCATTAGGTTCATCACTTGAGAAATAGAGAATGGTGGTAGCATCTGCACCTATTGCCTAGAGCATAATTTAAATAGGAAAGTAATACTCTTTTTTAAAAAACAATTGAAGAACTTACAAATGATTAAATAATAAGGTTTTGGACTTCATATAACCTGAATGTGGTCTCCTTTCTAGTGACCACAATCTAATTTCATCCACAGTAAGATCTGAAATAATTTCATTACTAGAGAGGTAAAATATACTGCACATCTGTAAATTAATCATGAGGGATGGAGGGAGTGTTTTCATATAGCTCACACAGGAAGATAAGATTATGATAAATGTAATCACTTCCCACTCTATTGAATAGTTTTCCAGTTTAACAGATCAGAGTTTGCTGGCTACATTGTACTTATAGCCTCTACAAATGGAACAGCTCACAATACCGATTAGGAACTTCTTGGGTAACAACTCACTGATGTTTCAAAGAATGTGTTTGTCATACTAACAAATTCCTCCCACACACAACGGCCATAACATAAATCTTCAAATGTAAGTCAGAGTTTGAAGATACAAGAACAAAAGGCATATCCTCTAAAGCTTTCAAGGGAACATGGAGGCAGTATCCATCAAGACAAAGACTTTGTGAGCATTATATTACTTGCTATCATCTTATTTTAACACTCTGTATTGATTTGTTATAATCATCATCCTTCGCTCACTCTGTGTCATCAGTCAAGTTACAAGTGAACATGCTCACATCCTGTAATTAATACATTGCTCTGTAGCGGAAATTTATGAGATTGCCAATGTTTGTATTACAATTTATAGTGCAAGAAAATGCCTACAGTGCAAGCAAAATGCCTTTATCTGCCCATCTGTCATCAAAATCTCTGAATCACATCTCATAATTCTGATTTTCCCCCAAAATACAACTTGTATTTCTTCTGTATTTTTCCAGCATTCTTTTTACAAGAGGAAGGGAGTGTCAAGGGTTCAAAATGTAAGCCAGGATAGATTCAAGTATGCCATGCAAGAACACCTAATCTCTCAGCATCATACAAAGCAGAAATATTCAGCTGTATTATGATACAGATAACCTTCCCATTATTTCCCACAGAAAGTACGAGTATTTGTTTAAACTAAATATAACCATATCAAATGCATGTTTCTTCATTTTATATATGTCAGACTGAAGAATATTTAAAGCATTTTTTATTGTTATTATTAAGATAAAAGGTATTTTCCTTTTAACGTGTATTTCATGCACTTTGACATGATCTGGGAAACTAACCAGAATAAAAGAACTAAGTAGATTTATTTACATAGTGATACGCTGCCAACAAGTGCTGGATATGAAGGCCAGAAGTCAAGTTCCAATCTTCTGAGTCAAATCCACAATAGAAAACAATGTCACCACTTCACATTTTCCGGACACATCGTCTGCCTTTTTTGCTACCCATTTGTCAGCACTCCATCAAGCTTCTGCCACACCATAATGAACTGTTAGCTACCTCAGATTATTCACTATTATTAATGCAAGATCTTGCACTATTTGGCTAGATATTTTTGAAGGCTCATTAGCAAAGGTTACATCATTAGTGAAGATTTAGTCCTGGCAAGGCTTGGTCTGTCAGAAAGAAAGGCTGAGCTGTTATACCATATAGTAATTTTGCAAGTTATATTAGCTATACTTCCACGCTTAGTACAGCTGTGTTTACATTAGGTATTTTGTTGGTATGAGAAGAAAATGTAATTACTAACAAACATTCACTCTGTGAGCAGTGAAACCAACCAAGTCCAGCCTCCTGTCTGGAATTTGAGCGCTTGTGGCATCTGATCACTTACTGTCACAAATACAGTAAGAAAAAAAACCCCTACCTTCATCACTTCGGTAGAAACTGGACAGTGGTGTGAAAGCTGACAACTTGAAAAGCAGCTGAAAGAGGGCAAAATCTCATAAAACTAATTTAACTGGAAAGCCAAGCAGAGTAAATATCAGGTCCTAATTTAGATTATTACACATCAAGATATTGCAGTGTGAATCAGGATTTAAGAAGAGCAATAATATTTAGAAAACTGCATATTAAATTAGTATTAAATTCTTTCTAGCAAGTATGAAAACAATATAATTTAAGACTTAGTGATGAGATAGAATATGTTAACATAAAATGCTTCTTAAGAAAATATACTCAATATATTCTGCTCATATCACCAACTGCAGACAGCTGTATAATGTGATAAAAATGAGAGAACTATGAAAATGCCTGCTATCTTTAACACACTATGCTTCTACAATCCACTGCAGAGAAAGCTTAAAGCCTAGACTTCACTTAGATTTATTTTTCAGAGATTCTAGGAGCTCTTAAGAGGACCTCCAGGTGCTGTCAGAACACCTTTAATTTATCTTGAAATGCATAAGCCAACTGTGCTTCAATTGCTGCTAAATGTTTTCCACCATTCTTCCCCTGCTGGCACTACACTCCCTTTGCAGAACCTGAGCTAGCATGCTGCAGCCATTAAAGTTATCTTGACCCACGCAAGGGGCCAGAAGAACTGAATACACAGGCTATTTTGATTTCTTTATAGTCAGCTTGTGAAAAAGGTCAGTATGCAGAGTATGGGTGGGTCAAAGTCCATTGACACAGATGGCAATGTTATGTAGGTGCACTGGGATGGAAGTTCGCACAGGAAGTTGCAATTCCAGTTTATGTATCAGAGAAAGGTCACATAGCAGGAGTCCCTGCCATTGGTTTGGTTGATCCTAAGAAATAAACTGATTAAAAAATGGTGGAACCATATCTACATTCTTCCTCCACTTTGCTTTCAAGAGCAACATAGTGTAGTAACAGAGATAATCTGCGCATTGGGATCATTCTTACGTGAGCACGGCCACATACCCCCCAAGCTCCATCCTGCTTTAAGCTAAATTCTATCCCAAGTCACAGCAAAAGCTCTGTCCATCGCACTTACCATCTTGTCTGAATAGACCCTACTCTATACAGTTTACCTTCAGAACCGTAACTTCTTTTATTTCAGCCACATCCTTTCTCCTCGGCATATGTTCCAAAGAATATCAGTAAAGTTTGCTTAAAAGAAGCATTATTTATATGATGCCTAGTAAGTGGTATATAACATTACATGGAGTTATATACTATGATTAGCCTCTGTAGTAGCATATGCTTTCTAAAGCACACATATGTAATTTTGACAAGGTATCTAGAATTAATCTTTGTATCCTAGTATGTGCAGAAATAAAAACATCAAAAGTGAAGTCTCCTAAAACATGCTTTCTTAGCAATTGATAGAGCTCCCTTTATTTCTCATTTTGCAGAACAGCAGAGTACGCCGTGCCCTCTCTAGTGTATGCATTTATTAATATTTCCTCTTGAACTCCCATGCTCAGGAGGGAGTTTCCCAAAGGAAGGCCTTCCAAATAGTGTTCCATGTCAACTTGTGACCCTGAAGCAAACTAGCTGACATGCCAGTATCTTCCAAAGGTGACATATCTATTCCCCTGATATATGAGCACCTTGAACTCAGTGTTATGTAGTCCAAATTACAGGGATGACTAGATCATGATGCAATTCTGCTGATTTAGCAGGATTGCATAGAGGTGTATTTGGTTTGTAGAACTCAGCAATGTTTTCATCTCTATTTTGAAAGTGTACTGAAGAAAGACAAAATCCCCCAGACTGCCTGATTAGCTCCATTTCTTTTTTTCCCCACTGCTAGTACTCTGACAGATATTAGTTTTAAAAAACAAAACACTGCAGCATGCCATGTAAATACTATTCCTTTGAAGGTAGGCATTCTGCTCTGTTTCTTGCACTCGTTTTTAATACTATTGCCAATCTTCTAAATACCTGCTATACTCTGAAATGATGACCCTTTCCTCTTCTTTCTGTTTCTACCCCGACATTGACTTCCTAACTTACATAGATGAGGACAGAGTATAATCACAGCACAGATGTTAGACTCTAAACTTTCATATATACAGCACTTATGGATAACATCAATGTAAGAATAAAATCATCTCCTGAGGAATTCAGTAGCACTCCTGCAGTCCCACCAAGGTCGGTGAACATGTAGGAAAACAGCATTTGTCCCGTAATAAAAAGTGTCCCCACTATGCATAAACAAACTTTCTTCCAAGAGCCACTTAGTTTTCTTCAAATAAACTTTTTTTTTAAATCTTGAAATTTAGCCTCCCAATTACTTAGTTCCTATTTCCAGATTTAATATCCTGTGTTAGTGAAACAGTTTTGAAAATGTTATCCCCATCTAATTTAAAAAAAAAAAAAAAAAAAGAATTTTTGAGTTGAAAATTCCCCTCTTCAAATGTAGCACCAATACTTATTACAACACTACGTTGGGGTTTTTTTGTTGTTTTTTTTTGTTTTTTGCATTTTTAGATACATGGCAATTATGTGTATGTTTTTGTGGATGATCCTTAGAAGTTCATTGAACATTTTATACTTTGTTTCCAGTAAAAACATTTTTGCAGGATTTGCTGATTCTCCAGAAGGCTTGCAGATAATGTCCAAAACTTTCCCTACTTCTGAGTGGTAGAAAAGGTGAAGAAAACAATTATACTGGAGAAGAGTTAAAACGAGTGATTTATACGAAGAAAATAAGAGCCACTAATCTTTCATTTCAGAAAGCAATAGCTATAATGGTATAGACTCTTGCAAAACTTATTCCCTCTAGCATGAGTTATAAACATACTAAGAACTGCAAGTCAATGGGGAAAGACTACCAGTATCCCAGCTTTGCTTCTTACAGCAGTAGTGGCGGGGGGGGGGGGTGGGGTGGGTGGGGGGGGGTGGATAAAACTAGGAGCACAGGGATCAGAAGGCAGGATTTTATTTCCTTTGTATTCACTTTCCTTTTGTGAATTAAGTCTCCGCTGCAGCAACAGCAGCTAAAAACATTGTGGAGATTAAATTTAGGAAAAAAGTGTGTATGTGCATATTTATATTTGTGAGATATTTTCATTTGGGTAATATGAAATAGCTGAAAGTAGGAATTTATGTGTAAGGCACACATTCCTATTATCAGTGGTTAAAAATTCAAATCTCATCGGGGCTTTCCTCTGCTGAATTCAAAACACTGCCATTGATGATCCCACTGTTCCTCACCATGGACCAAGAGTCACATACAAATAGGTTTTTAACATGCTCTGCTGGCCAGGTCAAACCCTTTGCAAAAGCATTATGCTATTAGCCTGTCATTTGTTCCTGTATTATTTGTCCAATTTCTAGTAATGCTGCATGAGTACAAAGAAGGGAGAGGACAAGGAAGTGTCATCCATAGCTGGTACATCTGGAGTCCCGCATTTTCAGAGAAACTATAAAAATAATTAAGCTTTTTATATGAAAGACATACTGCCCTATTCTTGTGAGAAAACCAGCATCAAATGTAGTAGCTTTGCTCAGTCACAGAAATACAGAACAACTTAGGTCCAACCCCCTGCTCAAAGCCGGTGCAAGTAGATCTGGTGGAACAGGGCTTTGCCCTGTCCAGTTCTCCAAGGATGAAGATCCCATGACTTCTCCGGGCATCTGTTCCAGTGTTTGATCACTCTCACAGTGAATACATTTCTCTTCATATGTAATTGTAATTTCCTGTGTTCCAGTTTGCATCCATTGTCTCTCATCCTATAGCTGTACAGTCCCTAGGAAGAGTCACCCTCTGTCTTTTCTATACCTTCCCATTAGATAGATGTAGAAAGCAGTAACGTTTCCCCTTCTTCAGGTTCAAATAACCCAGTTCTCTCAGCCTCTCCTTGTGCATCATGTACTTCAACCCCCTGGTTATCTTAGTGGCCTTTTGCTGAATTAACTCTAATATGTCAATGTCTTTGTGGTACTGGAGAGCCATTAAAAGGTTTCTAGCGCTCATGTACCAGACAAATGCATCTCAGTTAAATGACTGTGAAAGGTGTGAAAGGTTTGGAATTCTTTCAGAAGTAGCAGTAGAATATTTTACAAGTGGATCATAAACTGTCATACTTTTGCATTTTATCTCCTCCATCTTGCACAAAGCTTTTACACGCTACAATATACATGATTTAATATATATCAATACAAGAAGCTGTCAAACTTCTGTTTTCTGAAGTTTTTCTGCTGGAATTAAGAACTGGAAACTAGGACGCCTCTTGTGTAAGCTTTACCTTCACTCACAGTAAGAAGAAATATTAACAAGGACATCAGGACTTTGAAAGTGTCATAGCTTTGCTGTCCTAGATTTAAAAAGGAAATAGCAATGCAGTGTCTGCTACATTGAGACTGGCTCCTGGGAGCCAGAGGGAAAGCAGTTGAAAAACCATTTTTTTTTTTTTTTTTTAAAATGACAGCACAGGTTTCTAAATTTAAACCTCCAAATAGAGACATCTTGCAAAGATCTTAAAGTGATACTTTACCCCACTTTTAGAAACAATGATTTTTTTTTTTTAAAGTGCTATTCATATACAGAAAAACAACAGCACACAGATTACATCACCTCAAAAATACATAAAAGGATAATCAAGGATTCTGTGCTTCAAAAAGAAAGGTGGTGCAAACACCAGCCTTCTCTTAGTTAATTTTGACAAAAGCCAAACAAAACAAGCTTTCTCTTGCTCACACTCTACCTCGCAAAGCATGGTTCCAATGGGGCATGTGCAAATGGAGGGAGCAGAGGCAAAGCAATGACCTCGTGTGGGCTAGTGTGCTGGAGTAAACACTGCTTCCTTCTAAGAAAACACTGCATAGATCTCTGCATAATACTGCACCTGCATCTGTCTAATACTAGCAGAATGCCCCACATTTTCTCCAGTTGGTTTCCTGAAGCACTCAGAGAATCTCCATAGCTCCAACAGACAACCAGGTCACATACAATAAATAAATCAGGAGCCTGCTAATACGTGCACTCAGCCAATAATATAGCTTTCAGTTTTGCTTTTTTTTTTTTTTTTATAAACCAATGGGCACCTCGAGGCAAAGTGAGAATTCAAGACCCCTAAATCCCATATTAAATTGCTGACTAGATTACTCAGATACATTAGCCTGCATTGTAGGCGCAAAAATCTTTGACCTCATTTAAGCTATTGCAAAAACAGAGACACAAAGATGGCAGTGAAAAACATATTTAAAATTAGACACTGAGATATTCAGACAGCATGTACTAAATGCCGTTTTATTCACTGTCAGGGAGGGAGTGCTGGAATCAGGAAGTTCCATAAAAACTGAAAATTACAGTGGCTTGTGTAGTGAGAAGGAAGTGAGAACTAATCCAGCTAGCTCCTCAGTCTGTCTATAGGCAACAAAATTCTTTATGTTTGTTTTGTATGATTCTCCAAAGAGTTTAACCCCAAATGGGCAAGATTTTAAGCCCCCGGCAGATAGCTAAGGCTACTAGTTAACAGTGACAAGAGTTAGAGACCTCCTGCAAACTCCTTGCATAAAAAGCTACAGCTTGCATTGAAGCATCTGACCTTTGTTGAAAGTCATGCCAGTGTAAACAGAAGTGTTGTCTTTCCATAACAAGTACTTGCATAACTAGGGCAATCCCCTGATCAGATGAATTCAAGTACCTTTCCAAAATACAGGGAGGCAAGACTATAGCTGGAAATGACCTGACTTGCAAAGAATCTCTGTCTATTTACTCTGCTTTCATTTATACTTAAGGAAATAATCAGAAAGGTTGTCACTTCCACTGTTATGTGTAGTGGTTCAAGAATATTAACCAGCCCTCCTAATTTTCTTTCTCACCAAAAGAGGATATTTTATTTTTTTTATTTTTTTTTTTTTTTTTCACTGTGGAATTGCCAGTCTTAGCCCATCACATTCAAATCTCACTCACTGTAGCAGTTGGTGGTGTTTTCTTCAGTTCATATTTGGTGCTTGTTTGCGGTCTCATTTTCTACCCTTAACTTTTGGGAAATGTTAGTGGCATGTCTAGTATTTTAGACTTTTGCTATGGATGCTGATTGATACAATTGGTGGAACTCTTATATAATCATG
>NW_008795037.1:1457349-1514670 GCF_000699145.1 Aptenodytes forsteri
GTGTTTAAAAAAAAAAAATCCCTGCAACTCAGTAAGAGAAAAAAGTTATAACCTGTGCGTAAAACTTGAAAAGAAACTACTTTTATCTCTGAAATATTGCCAGTGCCAATATTATTAATAGTTTTCTGAAGGACAATGTAAAACCTGAAACTCCATAATGACCCAACTAGTAAAAACAACCAAAATGAGAGCACACAAAGGCAGGTTTTTTGGTTGTTTTGGTTTTGTTGTTGTGGGGTTTTTTTTGTGTGTGGGTTTTGTTTGTTTTTTGTTTTTTGTTTTTTTTTTAAGAGCTACTAATAGAGAAAAAATGCACTGTTTTGAACTGTCCTGTTCTTATTTTTTAACTAAATATCTGAGGGGCGCACAGGTATCAGCCTTCTTGACACAATACTGTTAAAATGGATCTCTGGTCTTGCCCAGCTCACACCACCACTTTGAACCTTAGTCCATTACACCTCTGAATAACCTGAAAAAGGCTTAGAAATAAAAATACTGAAATGAATTCAAAGGAGTCATAGGAGGAAATGGGCAGGGAAGAATCTGTTCCTTTTCAATACAATATTTAGGAAGGGACAAAGTAAATACAGCACAATCTCAATCATTTAGATGCCAAGAAAAAGGATCAACTATGTTTGAAACAAGTGATTTATTATGGTTTATATAGTCCATGTATCCACCCACATCCTCCTACAGGGATCTGGATACCAGTGTCACATGGACCTTCACCTACTACAAACTGGGAAGGAGGCCAAGAACAACCTTTCCACTGGCCTTTGATGGCTATGTTTTCTATCAAGCCAAGGAAAATTTCAGAGGGACGCTCAAAAAGTGAATGTATTTCTATGCTTAAAAATCTGGACTGATTATTTTTGTAAACAAAATCTCAAAGAAAAACCCCGTAAGATCCACAACAAGCGATATTCACATAGTTGATGCACACAAATGGATCCTGTATCCATGTTCTGCACACCCATACTGCTATACCATACAATTTTTAAAGATGTCGTAAAAAAACTAATATAGAGCCCTTTGCATTAATATTTATTGTTTGATTTCTGAGCATTATTATTTTTAGATTTTCTCTTTCCTGCCAGTTAGAATTTCTACAGTTTCCCCTAACATTGGAACCTTTAAAGTGAAAGTGAGACAGCACATCTGAGCAAATATCATAGAATCATAGAATCATTGAGGTTGGAAAAGACCTCTAAGATCATCGAGTCCAACCGTCAACCCAACACCACCACCCACTAAACCGTGTCCCTAAGCGCCTCATCTAAACATCTTTTAAATACCTCCAGGGATGGGGACTCAACCACTTCCCTGGGCAGCCTGTTCCAATGTTTAACCACTCTTTCAGTAAAGAAATTTTTCCTCACGTCCAAAATATATCAGAGGTTGGCCTGAATCACCAGCTGGCTCTGAAGAATCCCTCTGGCCTTCTGGGATAGTTAGAGCATAGGGTCTTAGGTTCACACCTATAGCATTTAATATTTAGAATGATGGTGAAACATATACTGCTTCAAATTATTTTAAAAAATGTGTTTAGATATAACAGAGAACATAAAGGATATCTGTTCCCTTGTGAATGGGCAGCCAGAGTAGAAGCGACGTATCTTAGATCATCACGATCGCAATGGGCATTTATGTTTTGGCAACTGATCCATGCCCCAATAATGAAATCACAAAAACTAGGGGAAGTAGGATACAGCATGCAGGATTTGGGCCCAATCTTCTGTGTCTAAGTCTAAGCAGCTGCATAATACTAACTGCATACCTTATGAGGATGCAACAGTGCTTAATTAAACCTTAGGTAACACTTTCCACAATCAGAAAACTTTACAAAATTAATCTTTATAACCCATAAGATATTGGCATATCATAATTTTACAAATTGAAATGCAATTATTTGATTTCCTTGACACAAAGGACTACAAAATTGCAAGGAATCGGGGTAGAAAATTGACTACAGTGGTTCATGTTCAAAGCCAGAGAAGCTTAATACAGGCTGTATTCATGTGTTCAGCTAGACCTGCCCCCATCTCCTTACTCCCCAAAAGGGTTTTATTATGTATGGGAACAGCTTCCCATGTTGTTTCTAAATTGCAAAATGAACACGACTTCACCATGCAACTTAAATTCAACCAAGGTGGCCCATCACTTTGACTTTACACCTACATTATAGAGGTAAGGAATTAAATTTGTTCACTAACTAATCAACAATATCAATGTCCTTCATGGTTACTAATGCTCATAGACAAAAACATAAATATTATGATCATCAAAGGATATTTTCTTCATGGATTCATGACAGTGTTGCTGTTTCATGTAGTATTCAGTACCTCAAAGGGAGATGCTTGTTACTTCTCTGATTTGGTCATAAAGGTCCAAATTCATTTATTCTTGGAGGAAATAAATTGGAAGCTTGCCAAAGGCTAGCAAAGCAGCTTGTCATATGTCTGTTACAACATCAAATGACAAACAACAAAAATCAATTCAGAGTGAAAACTTCCATTACACAGGATTAGAAATTATTTTACTGCTATATCTTTGGAAAGTGATTCCTGAAATGTTTTTGTACACCTCTATTACAAATCCTATGATTATTACACTGCAGCAGCATTCTGCACGTGAACTTGAATTTAATTTTCTATTTTTTCTTAAGATACTTAGTAGTAAAGGGCACTTACTGGGTCTCAGTTAGTTGGATTGATGGTAAATTTTATCTCAAAAGAGTAATGCAAATGAAGTATTCAAACCTCCAGACACCTATTGCAGTGCATTGGAGAGAGGCCAGCTTTCACTCACAATGTTCTTTGACTAAATTGAATCCAGATGTTTACATGGAATAAAATATTAACAAATGTCTCCCAAGGGCAGCCAATCATTATTGAGTGCTTTAATAACCTAAACCAAAAATTCTTTAAGGTGACAACTAGCCTTTAGCCAGAAAGATACTTTTGTTTATTTTACTTTATATTTTTAATAATGCAGGGTGTATTATCCTAATTTAATTCCAGCTTGTCATCAACAAAATACTTATCTGGGATAATTCTGAAAAAGCTGTACAACAAGCTATTTGTGAAAGCAGTAATAACTTAGTTCTAAACATACGGTTCCAATTTTGTTTTTCTTTTTTTTTTCCTATAAACATAAGTTACTTGTTGTAGTTTTATTTTTGTAACACAAATCAGGTATCTTTGAGAGAGAGATCTAGACATAAAAGAAAAGCTGTATTTACGTTTAAAAACTGTTTCAATAGCCCACCATTTTGTCCCTATAACAATATAGTACTATTTAACAGTGTTCCAGTTCTTGAAGATTAAATTCATAGAGAGGCTATTATTTAACAGGTTTTTCCTGGAAAGACATTTCATCTTTACATTTCTTGGGAAAATTACTTGACACTGTCTAACCAAACATATAGTTTATTTGTGTCTGCAGCTTGTACACATACAAATCTAAATTCTAGATTTCATAGAAGTCAGTGTGAAGTTGACCCGTGAGGACTCAATAGCACATCAAGAAACTAATATGCATTTTCAATATGTTCAAGCATCCAGCAAGGTAGTGCGAGATTCTCATTTACATGTCAACTTCCTTCTTGAGTAGTTTGACCTAATTTGCTTTATTAGGAACTTGCAATATGCAAGAAGTAAAGTTATGGTCCATTTTAGTAGTAAAAAGTATTTTGATAATTAAAAATGTGTACTAAATTTTCTTACGTTTTTTGAATTTATTTTTCTTTCACTTTCTTAAATGCGCTTACCAACTTGTATACCCCCTGGTCCAAATACAAGCCAGGTTCCTGTCCTTGAAGATTAAGGATGCCCATTCCTCTCATATGTAGGAGTCTTATCCTGAAGTGCCACTAAGTGTTTAGTCAGGAAAACTCCTTCATTACTAAGACTCTCCAGGCACAAATTTCTTTCTTCCTCAAAACTACTCTCTGACAAAGCTTGTCCCCCTTCCCTGTCCCAGCTGTTGCAGCCATTTTGCATGCAAGGAATCTCCAGCCTCCTGATTTACCAGACATTTACCACATCAGAGCGGTAAAACGTGGCTGTATCATGAGTAGAAACATGTCCCAGAGACTTCAAGAGAAAGTATTTTTGTCATCAGGAAAACTGTTTATGTTACATGTCTATTAAAATGCAATGCATGGATAGAAAAGCTGAAATTCTACATAAGGCATAGACATTTCTAGAGCATCTTTATACATAAACGCTGTGAGGAATTACTACTAAGTTCAAAGAATGCTCAACATCATCAGATACACTTGAGAGTTTAACCATTCTATTTTATACTTCCCTAAAACAAGAGATGGAAATATCTGGGACATGTTAAAAGCTTTCAGTGCATTTGTCATGTGGAGAGACAATGGAACATGCAAAAATGCATCAGCTAAGACTCTTAAGTACTATTCATAGAGAAATACTTGTGGGACTTACCCACTAGACATGGAAAGACCAAGCCAACACAAACACAGATGGTGAAGCCCTTTTTCAGACCCTATCTGATGTCAAAGGCAGGAAAAGGTATCAAATGAATTTTGCAATCTAAAAGTACACAAGGAATCCAAATTCCTCAATCTGCTTTGCAACAACAGTTAAGCACACTAAAACAGCCAACGAATCAAGAAGTACACTTTCTGGTCTTGCTTTCTGGTTTGCTACCGAGGACTTCTTTCAGAACTGTACCAGGGTAACAGGCTGACAAGCCTGCTTGCCCATAGATATACGCATGGGTACTACTTTACTTGAATTTCATATCAGTTACTGAAATGAGATACCAAGCATGTCAATAAAAAAAAAAAAGTCCAGTGTTATACTGACATATGGATGAGATGTCACAGAGTGGATTCTTCCCTCCTCTACATAGACTGGGTGGCGTTGCTGAAAATATTCCATATTTATATCATTTGGAGAACAAGATTTAGGCCTACATTTTATTTTGAAGACAGACTCTTGATACTTACTAGCTGACAGAAAAGCAGTAGCTTCCAGGTATGTACTCAGACACCAGAGATAACTGTAGTACACAAATCTATAAAAACTGGATTACAGTTCACTCCTTCCAGGCCCCTCTCCTCCCTTGAGAATCCTAGCCTATGAGTTTAAGGGGGTTATGCACTCATGTTCCCAATGTATTTCCATGGGAGCTTCTAGTTCTTTTAGACTTGTTGCAAAACTGTACTCAGAAACAGATAGTACCACTCCTTTTAAATCACAGCTATTCCCCCTTTCCTGATTATCAAATCTTGTTTCAAACACCATGTTTTAAATAAAGTATCAGGTTCTGTCCTATAATTTTTTTCTTGATAGTTTCACATTGTAATACAATCAAAAGAAGGGTGCTTAGAAAACGAGGTGGCCATGCCAAGTCCTGGTGTTTAATTAATCTCCATTCATATTTAGTTCCAGAAAATTATTTATAGCATCTTTGAAATGTTTCACTTTGGAACTTAGATAGTAGGCTGAGAGTTGTGAAGGAGTAGAATACTGACTATATTTATGGTCTGCAAGTGCTACAGAATAAAAGTAACAGGATTGTAGCATAAACATACCTGCACTTTCACATATGAAAAATTTCTACAGCTACTCAGAACTGAACTGAAAATATATAATAAATAATAAGAAGGGGAAAGCAGGCATTTTCTGACTTCACTAGTAATGGCCCTCATATCTACATGAAAGACAAAAAGTAGTTGAAACTAAAATATTCAGCGATGATCTGACATCTGTGCTTTTTCTAAGTCACATTATATAACATTTATATCTTCTGTTGATTCTGGATTTGTCTATATTTTTCCTACCAAAGCACCTGCATAAAAAGCTGAAGCTTTTTAGGCTGAAATATCTTATACTGAGCATTAATTCATGGTCCCTTTAATCATGAGGGAGCCAAGTGAAGAGACCTCATGATTTAGCTTTTCAGTATAGGCAAGCACTTGCAGTCCTTAAACAAAACAAGCACAACAAATGGTCAAGTCACTTTAAATTAATCTATAAGGAACAGATAGTAAACAAGATTCCTAACCACTTCAGAGGGTCTTGGTCCCTCTAAATAAAATAAATAATAAAAAAAAAAATCTAAAAAATTTTCTCTGTTCATACCTTCCTTCTCTCTCTAGCTTCTTTTTATTTCACTTTTAGGATCTTCATAATCCGTTCTTCCCCTTTTGGGCTCTGTGGCTACACATATACAAGTAAACAAGATTAGCCAGAACCTAGTGTCTGACCCTGAGGACAAGTGGTACACAGCCCACTCTCTACCTCTGGGAGAGCTGAACTCCCACCTTTTACACCCCCCTCCGCAAGTCCAGCCCTGCCCTGTGCTACCCTCCAGCCACGCCTTTACACTGCCTGGGGCAGTGCTCGCTGACAGGACAGAACTGCCTCAGGGAGCAAGCTAACAATTAAACAGCATGGATGACTAAGGGCCAGCACATGAATCTGTGCCCTAGTCCAGCCTGGTTTGCTAGTACAGACTAGAAAATAACTTTTCTTTCCCCCTGTAGCCTATCTTTTCCTTTACATATTTTAGGAAATTTGCAGTCGGACCAGAGAGCCTCCTCCTGCAATGGAATTTTACTTCTGTGAAATGCCTGGGAAAAGTCATAGCACCACTCAAAAAGCAACAGTTGGTAGCCTCCTACTTAGATTTTATTTGAAAACATGCTTGTAGCTGTAAACTTCTACATTCCTTTTAGCTGGAGCTCTTTTGGGGTTATTGTTTTGCCTAGTACTTCTTGGAGAGCATATTTTCCAGCTGTCACTAAGGAAAAATATCTGGAGGTTAGGCCATCTAGTAGTGTTTTCATTACTACACAGAAACCAGGAAAGGAAACAAAGAAGTTATCAAAAAAGAGATGGCAGATTTGGGCATACACTTGCACACAAATTAAAGACAAAATGCTGATACCACCAGGAAAATCAGCATTACCACTCAGAAGGACCCTTAGTCTTAATTTTCATCTAAGGCTATCAGATTAATTCGGCTGTAAAACTCAAAGTTCTGATTTCCACAATGGTTTGCAATCTTTGCTGGGCCAGATCCTGAAACAAATGAACAGCTATGATTTGCTTAGGACCTATCAGCATATCTGTTTATGCTTTCACCTACCATTATAGTGTCTGAATACTTTCTATATACAAATTAGTAAAGTCCAAAGCGTAGTTCATAAAAATCTTTGTCATGTCTCTTTCTTGTGAAATCAAATGTTTGAGACACATTTACTTCAAAAATATAAAAAGTTATTTTTTGTCAAAATAATTATTTGGTGCTGCCTGGGTTTTCTTGGGCTAAAGCTGGTATCCAGATTATATATGTAATTCCAACAGTAAGAAGACTTTTTCCATGAAGAAGATTTTGCAGAAGTTCCCAAAGATGTTCAGTGCCTGAGTTTAATCTGCCCTGGAAGAATGTTTCTAAGCCAGAACCACTTCAGTGAAAAAACTTCATCCAGGACTTTGTGATCTACATTGTCCCATGGGATCGCAGCTGTTGTCTTAGTATTTCAGGGACTACAATTCCATCTCCAGTGTAGCTGTGGTTTGATCTATTAACTACTGTGTCTTGCCACCAAGTTAATGAAGAAACCTTGGAAGACAATATGTTATGTAAATTTAATCTGTGTAACAGCCAGCATCATTTAGCCAAACATTACCACTGGAGAAATCCGTATTTCACTGTGTGACTGCCACAATATACGACGTTCTGAACTTTGTTTAGAAACAATCTGAACAGCCCCATCAGTTATATAAGACAAGAGTTAGAGACATGATAATGAACAATTCAAGCACAGGACTGATGACAGGAGACACATCTAGGGAATACGTTTAGTGTGTACAGTCCTCTTGAGAAGGAAATTACGCTGGTAAATAGGAACCACACAAGAGGCAAACTTCCTGTTTGTAATAGCATAGCTGTCACAAGGGAGGAATCAGTGTCACAAGCAGTTGGAACTTAAAATAATAAAGTACGTTAAACAGAAGAGGAAACAACAAGTTCAGATGCAAATACCTCTACACAGTGCTTCACAGCCTAAACAAAGAATATTGCTTTAAGGTCGATACAAGTCCCTAAGCAAATCACTGGAACTTATCTGCAAAGTTATCCCAGATGGTCCTTCCTGGCTTGACACCACAGTAGCTGCCTCAATGACAGGAGCGATAAAACTCAGTCATTGTGTTAAGATAACTAGGCAGCAAAGGGAGTATATCACCATTTGGAAATTCCCTGGAGAATTTCAGTGAGCCAGTTAAATGTCAGATATTATCAGTGTCTAAAAGAGATCAGCACACCCTCTTGCAGATGTGCTGGGACGAGTGTAGGGGCTTCCTGGGAGACACAGAAAATGGAACTCCTCCCAGAACCCCAAACAAATGAGTAAGAGGTGATTACAGAAAAAGCCTTATTTTCAGAACATGCATCTTTATTCGTGGTCCTTTATAAATAAAGCCTTATAACCAGAAACAAAGACTCATTCAGTATTAGAATAGCTCAAAAAAATGCACTCTAGAACTACTACATTCAGAGAGGAAGCAAAAATCATCCTAAACTTTGACCAATAAATAACACCCTATTTGCCTAAACAAAGCACTTGAAATGGGTATAAAGATGTTCCTTAGCATTAATTTTTAATTTCTGTGACCTCTGACTTTCCTCAGATCCTCCTCTTCTGCCTGTTACCATTTCTCATTGCATTAATTTTGTGTTAACTCATAAGATCCTTTAAGGCATATTCTGTTCCTATCACACACTGTTTGGCTCCCAGTAGGATGCTATGGATAAATTCTGGCATACTCTAGAAACACACCAGAATCTCACCGCATAGTGATCACATGCGTATTCCCTAGTTGTGAACAGACTGGTAATAAATATCAAATTTATCCAACCATCTGGTAAGAATTTGAGAGACAAATTCAAATGAATATTGGCCTTTACAAAATTTCATAGGGATAGAATTATGCAATTCTTATGTATCATTCAAATGAGCTAGTGATTACTCAAATGAGTACTGCTTAAAGAAAACAGTGTTAATGCATATTGAGGGAGAAGTAATATCTAATACTGAGATTATGCGGTAGTAGGAAAAACTCCAGAACTTTCATCTTTCAAAATCAAAATGTTTAGAAATAGCAGAATTATCATCTTGTATTTGCTACCGCCTCATCATTTAATATGTTGTGTTTCAAATTTCAAAACTTAAAAAGCTAAACTGAGGCAAAACTTAAAAGCTAAACTGAGGCTACTTCATCATTAAAACCAAAATTGAATTTGCCCAAGTGAAAGTTTTAAGATTTAATCCATAAAGAACTGTCTTTATGTATCAAAAATGTTCTTCTGTAAACAATTTCTTATTTTGTAGCATAATGTAAAAAATTTTCCCAGTAAATTAAATGCATCTCAGGAATATTCTTTCAAAGGCTCCCTAACTGAACTTGCTTAGGCTCACAAGTATTTTTTTTAAATAGCATGTAAATATTTGAAAAGCCAATAGGAACAAGGTGTCTCTAAGTTTTACTTCTTAAGAATTAGCAACAAACACCTATTGAAAAGACTGTTTCTGATTTAGAAGTAGTGGTTGTTTTTTTGTGGTTTGTTTTTTGGGGTTTTTTTGTTTGTTTTTTTTTTTTTAAATGGTACTCTTACAAAAGCAAACCAAACCAAAACTCGGTTTCTTGTTTAACCACTTTCAAAAAGTCTGCAGAGCCAACATAGAAAAGGTTCTAAGTATTAGAAAAGGTGTTTTTAATCCCTTTAGTGAGGTAGCAGTAATTGCCTTTAGGGTTCTCTTCAAATGTGAAGAGAATGTGTCCGTGCTAGAAGCGTAAATTCCCCGATGTCTTCTATGCCCTGGCTCCACAAGCACAGAATTAGAAAGAGTGCAGGTCAATTTTGCGCGAGTCAACTCTTGCTGCAGCTTTCACACAAAACTAGGCCATCTACTTGCTCTGGATGATAATATTTTAAATAAGCCCATTCCTGTGAAATTTATCCTAAATACTTCTGTTAAAGTCCTAAACATTTCTAAACAGTAAGAAGTGCATGCCAAATCCTATTTCAAAATAAAGCAAATCAGTTTAAATACCTACACTGACAATGCTATGGATAGTGCTAACTAGATCTGAACTTTCCTAGGACACAGAGATCTTTGAAATCAATTTTGGCATTTGTCTCAGAAATGAGAATATTTGCATGAACAATAGTTTTGGGGCTGCAACTGCAATGTATTAACTGGAGAACTACTCTTACCCTGTCCAGCTCTGCAACCCTACACACTGACCCTTCCAGTAAAGAAATAATACAGAAAGTATAAAGCCATACCGAACTAGCCAAGGATTGCACAGAAATGTATTCAGAAACTCACAATTTTTGTCATCTCTGACAACCAAGTACTGTGCAAGTCACTTGACCAGATTCAAAACCTGATATACTTATGCAGTCTAGCCCTGTCAGGGAGTTTCTCCTTCCTCATGCTAGGAATGTGACTTTAAACAAAACTACATAGCTGAGTTATGCTCCCACATCATGGTTTAAAAATAAATTTAGAATTGACTTTTGGTAAATTCATTTTCAAAACTTTTCTGTTGATTTGTATGTATTCTTAATTCCTCAGATAAGCACAATGCTCAGATTATAACCATTTACATAATTTCATAATTAGCAGGGCTATCTGTGTACTACTTGTTATCTAGGACTTTCTGTTGATTACATATATGCTACAAAGCGGATCTCAAAAATAGAAGCTTCCATTTAATCTCCCTTACATTACACAGAAATATTTGGCACTTGTTCATAATACATTAGCTTCTAAGTAACATAATAATAGAGCTAGCTGTCTGACTCAGGGCTATTTCTGAAGCTGCTAATTTGATTTTTTTCAATAAACAGAAAACTTTCCCCATTATATATACCATTATGCGGCTTTTCTGCTTGCAATGAATTATCCCAGATTGCTACATAACTAGATAATCTGCTAAGACAAATTTTGTTTGTTTCAAATAACCTTCATTCAAAGCATCCACTACATACAATGATGAATGTAAAGTGAGGATATAATGATTTTTTAATAAACATACCTTATACTTTTGACTGATTTATACTTTTGAGATTTATATGACCATAATATGACCATAATATATCTTCAGTATCAAAAGAGGAGGTGTGTATGCTCAGAGGGCTACACTAACACAAATCTATAGCACAGATATGGCACATTGGTAGCTGGGCAGCTGAATGCTCAGGGACACATTGATGCAAGCTCATTGCGCGGGTGCTGTTCTAGATTAACATTACTCTTATGGATATATTTAGTTGATCTACATGAATACTTTCCCCCCATATCTAAGGAAAAAACATCCAAACTTTGCAGTCATCAATATTACAGTGTCCATAAAAAAAGTGCATGCTAGTACAGCATATAAATATATCAATAACGTGCTTCTAGTTTAAGTCACAGCTTTAAGATAACCCTAGAGCTGTACACATTCTGTCCCATCCTGGACTTGCTCCTGAGCTCAATGAAACAGTTTCAAGGAGACATGGGGGAAATTTTTTCATTTTATCCTTAAAGAGCCAGTCAAACAGAGCTGAGGGCTTTTAAAGGGGTAAAAGTGAGAGTTCTTGTCCAGTGAATACACAGAAACTTATTTGGCAATTCAAAATTTCAGATTTAGGTTTTGGTTTCATTATTAGTCATTCCAGACTCTTTCAGAACATGAAAGACTGAATTTAAAATTGAATTTCACATAACTTTACTTGCAATTGTTTTTACTGTAAGAACTGGACTAGCAATCATACACAATTTAGTGAATGCGTTGCTATACAACAGACTTGACCCTACACTTCTTTCAGTTAAAAACCCTGAAATTAATGTGGATTTTGCCAGCAAGGATGCAACTTTACCTCCCATCCCTGCCCCCAAACTATCAAAGATCAAATAACCCTAGAGTTAGTAGTTCATTAAATAACATAGACTGCATAAGCAGAATGTTTGATTGCATTCCAGTTTCTCATAGATGAAACACTAGGGCTGCTTAGTGGAGATTAGCCAGATTGTGTGCAGTGATACGTATTTTGCCTTTTAGGTAGCCACAAATCAAAGATGTGCAGCTTCTCATAAAAGATTTAACTGTTGTTAATAACCTCTAAACACACCTCCTGATTTATATTCAGCTGCTATTAAGAATGCATTTGGATTTCAATAATAAAATCCAAAATAACCTGAGAATTTACTTCAATTTGCTGATCCCACATCTCAGATTTTGTTTGCTACAACCAAACCATTGACTTTTCAAAATATGAATCTGACCAATTCCTGCCAGAAGTTTAATGTTATTTTTGTCAACCCCTTCGGGAGTTGAAAGAAGTTGATTCAGAAAGACAGTAATTTTCTGGTCATTCAAATCTAAACCAAACATCATTACTTAGTGAATCTGAGACACATAAGTTATTATGATACCGTGTTTAATCTGATAATCATCATCTTGGGTGTCAGAGAATCTACTACATAAAAACAGAAGTCCCTCTGATTACCACCTCAAGATTTGGGCACAATCCAGATATTGGGAAAGAAGTCAAAAAGCGATCCATAGTTTGTGTAACGAAACAGCAGAGATGATGGTGACAATGCTAGTGGCAGCAGAGAAACAATGGAGAGAGTAAGACTTGAGAAAGAATTTTCCTACAGTGAGCACTTTCTGGTAAAAACCTTTCCTTGTTAATATTGTTGGCAGAGTCCAACTCCTGAAGACAATGGGTTAATATATATATGATATAATGACAACTGTATAATATATGACAACTCTATTTGTGCAACAGTTACAAAGTTTTCAGTACTGCTGTCCATACTGCTCCTTTTGTGAATGAGAAGAGGACTTTGGCAATCACATTTAGAATTCTCAGTCATTTTCTCCAACAATTTAAAGAAGTAATATTTAAATAAATACATTCCTTTGTTTCACCTTTCATATCCGCTTTCATGAAAGGAAAGCAAGTAATGACTGCTACAGACATAATAGCAGATTTCATGTGATCTCACATAAGTCATTCTGATTGCTGCCTTCTGAAATAGTAGCATATCACCTCTTCACCACCAAAGTTATTTTCAGAAAGACCAATCATCTGCAATTACAGCTGACAATGATGGGAGATGCATATGTAACTTTAGCTCTTTCCAAGTCACCAGCTCCTAACTGATGAGTACCCAGAGAAACCCCAAATTTGTAAAAAGCTGGGAACATTTTTCTTGCTGGGCGTGAAGATTCAGTGGGGCTGTTCAGGGACAGGAGGGGAAAGAATATTATATTGCCTACTTCCAGCTCCTAAGGAGACTTCATCTATGCATTTTTCCTACAGTTCTGTCTTTTGTTCTATCAACTGGAAGATAAAATAGTAATATAAACATTTATGCCATCTTATGCTGCATGAGTCCTCATATTGACCCCAAGGACCCTAAATATAAATTTGCACAGACAGGCCACAAAACAATGTAGGACCTGGACTACAACACACAAATACCACCCATCAGCTGCTCTAGAATTTTCAACCAAGCTAACAGGGAGACTCATACATTTCTGTAAGGGCAGAAACATGCAGAGAGTAATCAAGCATCTGGAGATGGGTAGCGTATTTATGAAGGGAGTTGAAGAATAATAGATGGAAGTTTCTTGTTAAAGCAAGAAGAATGCATGCCCCTAAGGCTGCAATAAAGAACAAGACATCCCAATTCCACTGTCCTTAAGTAACCACTGCAGCCATCTCCACAGACATCATCTTTGTGGCATTAATATCATGCTATTATTCAGACCTTCGTCTCCCAAGTACATAGACTAAACCTTCTAGTTGCAGGTTTGGTCACCTGTGCTTTCATATATAGGTCATATAAGAAAAATGAAACTCTCAGAAACCAGCTTATTTATGTTAAGGCCTCCAAGAAACGCTTAGTTGGCGTAATTCAATTTCTTCAGTGTTGTATCAACAAGAATTCGGCTAGTAAAAGACAAAGTTGCCTTTGTGGTACGAAAAAAATATAAATGATTCATTATTGGGGGGGGGAGAGGGGGGGAGGGAAAGAGAGGTGCCCCATATACAGAAAGATCAGGCCAAGAATCTCTTGTACAAGGTTTTTGGTTGTGGGTGTTTTTTTGGTTTTGGTTGTTTTTTTTTTTTTTTTTTTTTTTTTGTTTAGGAGTTAGGATACCATTATCTCAGTAATTGTGTAGAAATCTGGAAGCAGTTTTAGAAAATGCCTTATGAAAAAGGTCCTTTCAGGCTGGGGAGGGAGTGCTGGATTATAAACCATGTTATGCAAGCTTGCTGTTTGAGAAGCCAAAACCCTGCCCCATCAATTGCATAACCAGCTCCAAGGGAGATCTGAGCCTTGCTCCTTTACGAAGGAGCCTCGATGGAAATTCAGCAAGTTACCAGCCTTCCCCAGGCAATAAACAAGGCATCTACTGTCACTTGGTATTTACTGGAGCCAATTGTGCACAATTTGATTTTTCCCCCCCTTCTCATTTCGCAGTGTAAACAAAGAGACAACTTACAAAAAAATGACACTAGGCAGACTGTCTCCTGTTGACACCATTCTGATCTGGGAATCATATTGCCCCTTTGAAATGCTGAACAAGCCTGTAGGCTGCTGGTACAATTCTGAAAGGAAGTGGGAGAGGCAAAAGCAAAACAAGATGCTCTGCAACGGAATGCGCTAAAGTAAACCAAATATTTCAACCAATATTTAAATTCCTCAAGTGTGGGACAAGACCTACTGATCTCATCCTTAACAACCGAAACCACTACAAAAAACATAGGGCTGATTTATATAGACATTAAAAAAATGTCATGCTTCACTACAGATCAAGAGACACCTTAACCATTCAGTTACCATGTTTTTGCTGCACTATTCTTTCTAGATTGTAGCCCTCAGTCCTGTTACAGGGCATGCCAAACTGTTTTGCCAGGTTTGTACAGGTAAAAAGGTTACAGAGAAATATAGCTGAAAATAACAGCACGACTTTCATTTTCCATGTACACCTGCACTGAGTCTTGATCCATATTAATATTATTCTTCCTCTATTGTTAGTACTGCATTACTAAAGCCTTCTGCATGCATATTTTTCTCATCTTTACTGGTCTATGAACTGATTTAACATGCAGGATGCTGCGTTGTTGCTTTTCCATTACAGTAAAAGGCAAAGGGAGAAAAGAAGGATACAAAGTCTGAGTCTTCATAGCCCATTGGGCAAGTCTGGTCAAGGGATGACATTTTCCATAGCCAAAACCACACAAAGGACTCATATGAATATTGTCTTTTATAAGTACTTCCCCCCCCACCCCCGCCTTATTTCTTCTTCCCATGTCTCTCCAATCTCATTCAGCTTGGAAAGGATGACTAGAGGTTTCACTCAGACACCAGGCTGGAATTAGAAATGGCAAATGTTGGAACAGACAGGTAAGTTTGTTTAGATTTAGTTTTGCATGTAATTTTGTTTTACCCTTGATTCTAAAAACAGAATTCTTTTGACTGGTGTTACATTTTTCTAAATAGCACATTTGTTGATTACTGGTCAGAGTAAAGAATTTTTATAGAACAGCGTGTAAATTTACATTGATTTCCCTACAGCAGCAGTTTTTCAAAACAGTATCTCCTGGAAAAAATTCTTGTTATACATACAATATATTGTTTTGTCAATCATTTACCTGCAAAGTATTCAGCAGAACTGAAAGACCTGAAAAAGACCCGAGTTACATTTCCTTCATAGATTTACAAAGAAACTGAAGTATAGCAAAAATAATACCTACATTTGAAGAAAGCAGCTGCACAGTCACCCAAAAGAAAAATTTACTCACCATTCTTACATCATTATGTGTCACATTTGACTTGAAAAAATTAGCCACCATGCTAAAAATCTAGCCCAATATTTCTAAGTCTCTATAAGCAATTAACTGTAAAAAGCAAAGCAATGTTGCAGTTTGTAATACAGAAGCCAGCAATTAAAGATCTGTGCACTAACAGGAAGCACTTGAAGAAAGGCCTTTTGAGTTTTCAGTTTCTGGGATTCCTTAGATATGATTCATAAGATAAAAACTGATGAAGTTCACAGTCAGCACAAATCCCCCTCTCTCCCTTGAATCAGATTGTGCAACACAAGTGATTGAGCAACATATCCTAGCTACCTTTAAGATACATTCAATTATCCCAGCCATGGCTCAATGTGGACTTTATAATAAACAACTAGATAACCAAATGCAAAGACAAAAATTATAATATGAAATACATTAACAGGAGCATTATTCCACATGATACAGAAGACACAAGCTAGCTACAAGAGCTATCAAATGTCATTACTGAGCATCTACATGCAAACCAGCTCTGAGCAGGTAACTTTTTCCCCTTCACAATTAATTTTCCTATTAAATTAATAATCATTAATCAGAGCCTGATGATCTTACCATGGGCATACAGAGGATTCCCTTTGCTTTGCTGCTTTATTAAGACGACTACTTTACTCTCATTTCTTCCCGATTGCTTAAAAATCCAGCCGCTTTGCTTTGAGATGTTAAAATCCCGCTGAAAGACCATTTTTGCCATACATGTTTCTGTAGCATCCTAAAAGTCACTTTAAACACTGATGAAATTATGTAATGCATGATTGATTGAACACAGCTTAGCAAACAAAGGCCTTTTCAGCCATCACCTTAGCCCTCACATTGTTTTCTAATTAGTTACTGTGTTTGAATCTATGCCAAACAACACACCCTTAGCTAAGTGTCCATTAAAACTTTGGTCAGTAAATTAGTCAAGTTGTGCAATCCCTTTTAACTCTGTCGAGCCAAATAAATATTGCCTTGACATTATGGAGACATTTTGAGTAACCAAAGTAAAATGTGTTCATAATATATAAACCTGAACTGTTTTCAATTAAAAAAAAACAAACAAAAAACCAAACAAACAACTTTTGGCAGAAGGGTAGTGTTCCAAAAACACTTATTTTCCCTTAAAAATCAATGGGAAGGAGTCAATTAGGCAGTTCTGAAAATTCCATTAGGTGTATATCTGAATATTCAGTTACCAAAAATATCATTATAGCCAGAGTTTTCAATGAACTATAGTGGCCTGGATAAATTGCTTATTTATGATCCATTGTGGTAGCTAATGACATGTACTGTACTTTAAGAAGAGACATGCATCTTCTGAAGCAAAAGGATATCCAAATGTATTCTTTGTATAATTTTAAAGTAGTCAATGGAGATTATATCATACTGTAATGTATAAATTACTCACATTTTTGATACAAAATATTATATTCCCAGAAAACAAAAAGACATTAGGATAGACATCTATAGATACAGTACAGTCAGGCTATGTCACAAATAAGCAGCCTGTGGACCTTACTTTTAATCTGCAATATAATTCTCAACCTAATTGTCTCCACAAACTCCATTACATAGGCCGAGTTTAGTTTCCATCTAGGCACTTTCAGTGAAACAAAAGAAGTTACAGGTGCATCTACTTACAGACAGGATTTGCTTAATGGTTATAGTCCAGGTCAACTTCCCAAGATTTAGTTATTTTATTATTAAATATATTTTATTAAGTGAGTGCAAATATAATTTAAGCTTAAGTATGTTGGTAATGAAGTGTTCTCTGGCAGCGATTAAGGAGCAGTTTGAATTAGGAGCTTATAACTGATTAATCTATAACCTAAGAGTAGGTAAGAGGAAGAATTTGTGAGGGAAGGCATCCCGTGTGCTTCTCACCAACTACTACTTATTTTTTCACAAGGCTTGCTAGACTTCACAACCCCCTGACAAAGCATCAGTTATCTGTCCAGTTGCATACAGAGTTGACCTTGCCAAATAAGTCTGTGTAATTTATAGTGGAAAAGATCAGCGTAAGGCAACTGCATGTACCAGAGTGTTTCATTTACCATATGCAAATATGTATGTATATGATATATATACACAAGATGTATATGAGAGAGAGAGAGAGAGAGAGAGATAAAATATTCTATCTGGAACAGGGACAATACTAAAAGGACTAAAAGCAGGCTGAGAATAGATCTCTCAACATAACTATCAACATTTGCAGGACCAGATGATCTATTCTTGGATCGTGACATTTGTACTTGTATAGGCAATCTAGACAGTTGTGCAAAATCTTTACTGCCAAAATCTTTATAGGATGGCAAGTTACATTAATGATATTAAACACATGGTTTGATGGTCATATTGGATATTAATATAATTGAGTGTATTACAGTATATCTAGGAAGGAAGAAGAAAAGATGAAAACATACTTTTGAGATGGAAGCCATCCTGAAAAGCAGCAATTCACAGGAAGACCTGAGGATCATTGGAACTAACACAATTCAGCTCTTTGTGCAATCTTGTAACAAAAAGGGTCAGCAATACCTGATAATCATTTTATTACTTCAGTAGTTCTTTACAATGGATTTTTGCATATTTGTAAACAAGAATGTCAAATAGAAACATAATACTTCGCATCTGTGTGCATCTTTCAAAAGACAGCTTCTCTTCAATTCTGATATCCATACTTCAAGAATGAAAATATTTTGGAAAGCTTAAAGCACAGAGGCCCTAGCAGTGACACAGGGGACAGGAGGTTAACAAAGCTCAAATTTGTCAAGAAAATTTTGATAGGTGACAGTCACTAAGCATAGGTATTTACACATCAAAAAAAGCTTTTCGGTTTTGCTGATAAACAGAAATGGATGCAAGACAAAGTCAACGTTAATATTTTCTACCAGTGAGGTTCCACTATTTCTGATAAACATTTTTATCAGGGTAGGTGGCAGAAGAATCTCTCACCTAGCCATTTACTTATCAATAGATTCGTCTTAATGGCATGCTCTCTCCTAATTCTCTGCTTGCAGTATTTAATCTCCCAGAATGCAGAAAGCTGGACCCTAGGATAACCATCCAAATTATTAGGTAAACATGTCAGGCTATATCATCTACTGGTTGTTTGGCTATAAACTCTATGAAAGTACAATATAACTATCTTTACTAACTACATAACAGCATGCAGACTAATTATGAACGCAGCAGAATACTAGTGGCTCCTGGAGAAGCAGACACAGCAATTCCTTGAATAGCAAACATTAAGAGGGGTCTGGAGAACAAGTCTTATGAGGGGCGGCTGAGGGAACTGGGACTGTTTAGCCTGGAGAAAAGGAGGCTGAGGGGAGACCTCATCGCTCTCTACAACTCCCTGAAAGGAGGTTGTAGCGAGGTGGGTGTCGGTCTCTTCTCCCAAGTAACAAGCGATAGGACGAGAGGAGACGGCCTCAAGTTGCACCAGGGGAGGTTTAGATTGGACGCGAGGAAAAATGTCTTTACTGAAAGAGTGGTGAAACATTGGAACAGGCTGCCCAGGGAAGTGGTTGAGTCCCCATCCCTGGAGGTATTTAAAAGATGTTTAGATGAGGCGCTTAGGGATATGGTTTAGTGGGCATGGTGGTATTGGGTCGACAGTTGGACTCGATGATCTTAGAGGTCTTTTCCAACCTTAATGATTCTATGATTCTAAGTATTTTAAAAATATTACTTAATTACAATTAACTACACATAATGAAGAAGCCAGAGTTAAAAAGCAAGTCAGAATAATTAAGCTGTAATATCATTCTATCATTTTGCCTCAGGATGTGTGTCAAATGGTAGTACATATTCATACATACAATAGCAATATATACCCTAAAACAAGCTTACAACATATGGATCCAATGAACATGAATATTACATCCTTTTCTTCCCCATATTCATTAAGAATGTAACAGTATGCCCATGACTGTCAGGCAAATCTTCTGCATTTAGTGGTAAAGAATATACATATTGAATAAGGCCCAATAAATAGAACACCAATGTCTCTATTAACACGTTCAAACAGAATTCACTAAGAAGTTGTGAAGTTAGTTATTAGCAGTTTCCTCTTTGACTTGCAGTTTCAAAGCTGCAAAATTCAAGCCCTTTCATGGTTTCAGTGGATTTCTTTACATTTCGTAACATGATCTACAGAACAAGGCTAGAGTGATTAAGATTATTCTGTTAAACGTAGTTTTTTTGCATAGTGAAATGCATGGCATACCATTTCCTATAAACCTCAAATGTGGAGAACTATAGTTATAATAGGTTAAGATTTAGTGACATCATGAGCAAAATAAGGATATTTCCAATATATATTTACCTTAAATTCCCTGTCACAACCAACAGTAGCACTTTCAGGCACAATTTTTTAATAAAGCAACTCATTATATTATTAAACTGCCAGACCAGACTTTCAGCAGATGGAGTTAATTAACAAATGTAGCATACCAGGCAGGCAAAGAATGTCTCAAAAAGTCAGAGTTAAAAGCAAAATGGTAATAATACATGGAACATTGATCAATTCCATACCATTTGCTAATTGTGTTACCATTAAGCAGATCTTGTCTTCCTCAGATTTACCTTGATGACTAAACAAGCATATAATCTGTGAAATTTATACTCGCTGTGCTAAAAAACCCCAATGGCTTTCTGTTGGAAACTTTTTCACGGGCTATTTCCTGTTGATTTGTTCTACTTAGGTATCTAGCTAGTTTTCATTGGCAGGATTTTCTGTTGCCAAAGGACTGGAATGTTGAGGATTTTACATTGACATGCAGGTTTTCTGTGTGTGTGATCTCCCTGTTTACACGTCCTGGCCATTTTGAAAACGTGAAATCAAATCAAAATGCTGCAGATGAAGATTATTTCCTTTCCATAAAATATGATAGATTTTTTGTGTCTGCAATTGTGTCTACTGACTACTGTACATACATAAAAACAACATGCAAAGATGATCCTACTAATAAAAGAACTGTGTTTTAATTGTTTCTGGACAGAAACGTGTCATGCTTCTCAACCTAAGTTTTGCTCCACAAGAAACTTCCTTGAAGAGTTTCAGAAGACATTTCCACAATCACACCCAAACATGCAGTTCCATAGACTAAAGTCATAATGAGAAAGCTCTTCAATATTTTCAACTTTATTGTAAGCTTAGCTTCAAAAATTTCAACTTGAACCCCCACCAAATTTGCAGCTTGGTTGATGACTGGTTTCCCCCAATTTAGAGACAACAGGCTTGAGGGCAAGACTGCCATCCAGAGGGACTTAGGCTGGAGGCTTGGGTCAGCAGGAACCTTATAAAATTCAGCAAGGACAAGTGCAGGGTCCTACGTTTGGGATGGAACAACCCTGTGCAAGAATACAAGCTGAGGACTGTCTGGCTGTGAGCAGCTGTGCTGAAAAGGAGCTGGGGATCTTTGTTAACGGCAAGCTGAACATAAGCCCACAGTGTGCTCTAGCAGCAAAGGTGGCCAATAGCATCCTGAGCTGTATTAACAGGAACATAGCCTGTAGATTGAAGGAAGTGATTGTCCCCCTGTACTTGGCACTCATCAGGCTGCGTCAAAAATACTGTGACCCATTTTGGGTTCCTCAGTCAAGCAAGACATTCATAAACTGTGGAGAGAGAGTTCAGTGGAGGACCACCAAGATAGCCAGGGCCTGGAGCACTTATGCTGTGAGGAGAGGCAGAGGAAAGAACGTTGGATACAACCTGGAGAAGGGAATGTTTTGGGGGGATCTGACAGCAGTTCCCCAGCACCTACAAGGAGGTTCCCAAGGCGACAGAAGCAGGCTCCTCACAGTAACGTATAGTGGAATGTTGAGAGATAAAAGACAAGTTGAGTCAAGAGAGGGTCAGATGGATACAATGGAAAAATCTTTTGAGCATGAGGACAGCCAAGCAGTGGAACAAATTACCTAGTCTCAGTTCTGGGAGGTTTTCAAGACCCAACAGGATAAGGCCTTGAGTAGCCTGATCTTGTAGCTGCTTTCAGTAAGAGGTTGGACTAGGTGATGTCCTGAGGTCCTTTCCAACCTGAATTAATCTATGATTACATTGACTTAGTAAGCAAAATTGGGCCCTATCTTGCACTAATTGTTAACCAAATTCAACAGCAGGGAGAATAAAAGATAGTTAAGATCTTTCACCAAACACACTTAGACTTCACAACAGCATTCACTACAGAGAATGTAAGGAACATGAGTACTGATAAAGCCAAAGTAAATGAAAAAAAGCATTAATCTTTCATTAAAAAAAAAAAAGGAGGGATAAGCATATTAGATGCTGGCTTTGCTACTCTGAAAAAAGGAGCTGTATAGACATGATATTGTGATATTCATGGAAACAAGAATTTCCATATCAAAATTCTTGTATTTATACAGGAGGAATTTCTCTTTCTCCTATCCCCCTCATCAAAGGGACATTCTGGAAAATCATCTTGGGGTCTGAGACACAAGCTTGGAACCTTATTTTTGTTTCAACGACAGTAAGATTTTGCAGTTCCTGTGTTTATGGGGAATCTTGAATCCTAATTTGCATACATACAGTTATAAAATCTACCAATAGAGAAAGCTACACTGTTTTATTTACTCAGATACGTGAATATTCAAGGACTCTACATAAATATTTGAAGTTAAACAGAAGTTACTATAGGCTGAAAAAAAAAAATCTAAGAGTAATTTTTTTTTTTATGCTTTGAACTTTATAAGCAGTGAACAACCACGGATCTTTAGATGGATGCCTTGATTCCATAAATGAAATTCTGTTCTTTTTTACTTTCTAATTCAAGACCTTATGTTTGCCATTGAGTAGACAAACAGTGGGCCAAATAGAACAAATGTACAGAATCATCACATCACAATGTACAGAAACATCATCAGCCTCTCCAATAATACATTTACTGGAAAAGGTTCAGTCATTGAGACAATCTTCTCCAAACTTTAAAAAAAAAACCCAAAGCAGCATGTAGTCCTATTAAGGTCAGCTGAATAAGAGCTGCAGGACTGGGCAGCTGATCTATGATATTAAAGTCAAATTTTAAGGTATTTAATAGACATTGTTAATGAAACTTACAAGGCTATAAGCTTCCCAAATAGCAATTTCACTGTCATGGATTATTTCCAAAGACTGCCTTTGTGGCCAAGGTTTTTCTTTAATTTCTAACCTATTTTTTGAGAGAAAACAGTTCCAGGGAATAGATTACAATGGGAGCTGAGCATCCTGGCTCAAATAATGAAACCTTATACTGACTCCCCAGGTAGACATGCAGTCTTCCCCAGTGAACTCTTAAGTTTACCCCATAGATAAACCAGCTGAAAAGGTCCTGCAGCACTACAACGAATGCCCTCTTCCAGACCATATGCTCTTTCCAAGACTATACGCCCTTTGTGACAGTCCCAGATTAACCCAGTTTGTGTGAACTCAAAACCCACACATGGCACCTTTATAGGCCATAGGAATAAGGCAAAGCCCCCTTTGCTCTCTCTGTCTCAAAAAAAGCCAAACCAAAAAACAACCCGCCCAAAAACCCCAAACCTACCCCCCAAATACACCTCCCACCAAAAAACAAGACACCCCCCAAAAAAAACCCCACCCAAAACATTTTGTTTTCTTTTTTAAAAAGTTATAACAAAATTTCATTACATAGAAAAAGGAAGAGTTGGGGTTTTTTTTTTGTCCACATGAAGCAGAATCAAAGGTAGAAATACTTTCAGGGGCGGATTTGCTTTATTAAACTAGTTAGAAAATAGAAACCCAAATTAGGACACTTCCAAATTAAACCCAAACTGTAGACCAGTTATGACATCTCTAAAATTTAGAAGGACATGCTTTTCTGCAAGTCTTTTCTTCTTTAAATCTACAACCAATTTTGTTTCACAAATGAAATAAGTTGTATGCTCAATATTCCATTTGCAAGTGCATTGGCTCTTGCAACTTAATTAAATGCCTCACTAACTTCACACATCCAAGCATTTCTGCATGGTTGCTTCATATTAAACAATTCACAAGAAACAGAAAATATCACAAAACACTCCTGTAATCAGATATGCCATTGTACTATAAATTATTTTTGTGTAATAGAAACTGTGCTAATAAATATAGAGGCAGCTGGTAGAGAAGCCTTTATGGTTAAACAGACCATCATCTCTTTATCACTGGTTAAGCAGAGGGGAATTCCTAAGGAGAAAAACACTTGTAAGAAGCTTACCTCCCAACTGCCAGGCTAGGCAGATTAACGGCGTTGTCAGTCATACCAAATCACCATGATTGTTACTTCACTTTTATGCAAGCATTCTGTTACTTGTTACTTTTGTATTTTAAAACCACAACAGCTTATTTAAAAAAGAAGAAGAAGAAAAAAAAGCAGCACTTGTGTACCAAGTTTCAAGTAAACATTTATGCTTACTTTTGTATTGAACAGCAGTTGCAAAAGGAGTTATGGTAGAGGATGAACTAAGGGCCTGGAAACCATCAGCAAAACAAAAGCTCATGAGGGAAATGGGGAGTTTGTCAAGAAGCTCTTTCAGGCCAGGAGGGCGCTGATTTCATACTAACCTAAGATCAAAGCATCAGTACATTTAATGTGCCAAAGACATTCAGAATGGCTCTATGGAATACTTCACACTGGAAATGCTCTTTCTGCTTTGGAAAAGTATCATCCTGTGCCAGGTTTAGACAAAAACAGACACTCTGAAGTACACTGAAGCTTCTACGAAAGCATGTCAATGTCGGTCTCTATAACAAGATTCTGAACTCGCTACCTTTAATGCCAGCAAGTGACAACTGAGCCTGATGCTCAGTATCTTAGGACTCATAACTTTCTTATGGGCTCACTTATTTAAGCACCAAACACGTGATGAACCCTCTGAAAACAATCTTGCCCTGCACCAACAATTGCAATGAAACCAGCGCAGCATTCCCCACATGCTTCAAAATTCAGACTGCTTGTTCCTGTGTAGCTGCCATAGTACAACCTGCTTCACATTTATGCCTCCAGCTTTGAGACTCTCTTCTTAGATCCCTTCCATCTTCATGACAGCAAGTTTAATAATGATCAGAACTGGAACTACATCCAGTAAGTTTAGCAACTCCACGGTCTTGTTACTGTGAAATCAGTCCTATTTTTCCCCTCTCTCAAGAGTACAGTGGATCTTGCAACAACCTGTAGCCACATTTGGGGCAGTTTACATGGAAATGCTGCACAGCCACGTGGCTACAGTTGTGCATTCCTGTGGCATATGACATACTGTTCCAGATGGTGCTAATAGCATGGGACCTAAAGTACATTTACCTCCCACTGTAAATCCACATCTTATCTTCCTTTCCTGAGGGAGTCACGTTGTGGTGATACTATATGAATGCAAAATATGGGCTTTTCAAAAATCTAAGTGCTTAGGTGCTAAAGCCACACTTTCTAAAGTACCTGAAGCACTGTGGTCTTTCAGAGGTATTTATGTACCTATACACTTCTGAAAATTCTGTAGAGCTCCTATCTGTATCTTTAGACCCCTAAGTGCCCTGTAAGCTCCCGAGTACCTTCTGGAAGAAAAACTGCCCTGTTTAAAAAAAAAAAGAGAGAGAAAGAAACTGAAACTCCTAGAGCACTATTCATTACAATTGGATGAGTTGGAGGTAAGGAAATATTTGTTTATATCTTCACGTTGTCCACAAAATTATTCTAGATTTAAAAAACAAAAAAGAGAGAAAAACAAAAAACCCGAGTGACAGCTAGATGAATATCATCCCTACTGAAAAGCAGAAAAGGATAAGAAAATGGAGCTCAGCTGGTTTGATTTCCTCAAATGCACATAATGTTCCTTCTTAAAGTTATTAAACAGGTTTATTATATTAAACACCAAATCACAACAGGGAAAGAAAACATATAGTGTATTATCATCACTTAAAAAGTGTCTATATATTAACAGGCAACAACTATATATATTATATGCAGTGATGCAAATATTACATGTACTTTTTTTTTTTCCAAAATTTTGGAAATATTGAAGATAACAGCCCCAACAGTACAAACTGTATTTTCTCTACAAGATTTTTTCCTATTATTTTCTTTATTACTATTCAAACTACAGGTCTTCCAGATTGCCTAAGCAGACCTCTTTCTGCAAAAACATTGACTTCTTTGCACTTTAATTTCTCTATCCATCAATGGAAGTAACAATATATACTTCTTAGTAATAATTCTCTAGAGATTACAGGTGAAGAATCCTCTGTATATCCCAAGAATTATCATTAGTCTGTAAATATTTTGTTCTGCAGCACCTTTAAATGGATTTCTGCCTACAAAGAGCTTTTGTAAATAGTTTAACAGTAACTCATCATTGCAGTTCATGGCACCATGTTTTGATACAGGAACAGTTTTAGGGCTCCTTGATGGTAGTCTACTTAAGTCTTTGAGAAAAACATACACAGGCAAAAGTTCATTCAAGTAAGCGTGCTAATTTATATCAGGGCTGATAGGTTATATGTAGCTTGGAGAGAAATATTACATCTAACTAGCTCAAGTGGCATTTAGGCATCTGAAGATACCAATGAGAATCACAGCAAGATTTTCAGCAGTTATTTTTACTTTTAAATTAATTCTACTCTGAAACAGAGTTTTCATGGGGAATCAAACCAACACAATGGAAAGATTGGTCTATCCAACCACCTGCTAGCTTATTTATAAATAAACCATAAATATCTACATAATTTTTCACTAAAACATTATGATATACCTCACTATTTAAGATGCAGCAAGATGACTAAAGCCAACATAAAAATGCACTTGCATAGACATACAAAAATATCACATTAAAAATTGTCCTCATAAATCAAGAGCTGGTCATATGATTTTCCAAGCTCAAAATTCTGGCTTTCCATTACTGGTTTGGTTTCTTCCCCCCCAATCACTCATCAATGCATTAGAATCAAATACAAAACTTCATAGGCTTACCCCAAAGCAATAACTTAGGTAGATTGCTAAAACAACAAGAAACTGATAAAAAACAACAATCAAAACTACAAGATAACTAGAAAATTAGAGGAAAAAACCCCAAACCTTACATGAAAAAACAGTCAAACTCTTCATATGCCTGCATCACCCTCTCAGTTGTTTAAATTTTCAATTCAGAATGCAGAGTCTTCATGACATGGCTTATCTTTTACTCTGAATTTGCAGGTCACATGGCATAGCAGAACCTTAATTCATCTGGGTGTGTCAGGTATTTCCATAATACCAGTTACCAATCATTCCAGTATATATTCTGTTCACCTGTGAGCTAAATTACCTTGTCAGTGCATAGCCTTGCTTTAGGAGTCATGGGGGAGTAGGGTATCACAGATGTCTTCAATATAATGCTTGCAGAAAGCTTCAGGGAACAACCTGGTTGAAGGGGGAACACAGATAAGGTTGCAGCCCATCTCAGCGTGTGCCATGTTTTCTTCCCTTCAACTCTGTTAAGCGATGGTGAAATCATTCCTGCTCTTTTTTCTGTCTTAGCAGGAAAGTCTTGGAAGCAGCTTTGCCTTTTTGCAAGTGCAAGGATTGCAAGTGTTGCCTTGATGAGCTGCATAATGATAGGTCCTGATATAGACCTTCACACACTCTAAAGCCAATACCTGCATAACATAAGAACCACACAGTAGTTATGTCATTTTTTCTTCTGAAATACGCACAACAGAAGATGTGCACCTATTTCCAAAATTGTTCAGTAGCATGGAGTGTCAAATCAATTAGTAGAACAGACAATTTTCAGAAAGGCAGTTAACTCAGATCAAATGTTAGAAAGTGTAAAATTTTAAGCCTGTTAAACTTGTATTGTACAGTAGGATATGATTTAAGACCCAGCTCCTTCCACAATTACAGTCTGTACAGAGACAGAGTGAGACAATAGCATTGTCTGGCAGTTTGGTAAATTGTTAGAACTCACAAACACAATCAATTCTGAAATATAAACACAGTTTTCAAATATACTGTCATATTTTCAATCGTGGAATAGAACTTGCTCCATATACCCACTCAGTGTGTTTCAGAGACTTCTGCTGAACACTGCTTACGTATTTCCCACCCTTCTACACACTGATATCTGGTCAGACCTTCTGCTCCATGTCTGCATTCACTTAACCACAAGATAGCCTTAAACAAGATTCTAACGGACAGACTTTGTGCTTGTTTCGCCCAGCAAGAAACTGGAAAGAAACCTTCATAACTTCAATTTTCATACTTTTTTTTTTTAAATAGTTTTATAGCAGAGGGCTACTCACTATAGAACTATTCGCTTTATTGTGTAAGGATGTCATCCTTTGGACTGGAAAGACCTTTCTAGATAGAACAGCACACAATCTTTACTGTTTGTTTTCATACCAAACAAGGTATCTCCTTGCCCAACAGCTTGCCTTCTTTTATTTAGCTGAATTCATCTCGTGTATGAGTGTTTCTGTATGTTTACAGCATTAGGAGATATTCATAGAATCATAGAATCATAGAATCATTGAGGTTGGAAAAGACCTTTAAGATCATCGAGTCCAACCGTCAACCCAACACCACCATGCCCACTAAACCATGTCCCTAAGCGCCTCATCTACACGTCTTTTAAATACCTCCAGGGATGGGGACTCCACCACTTCCCTGGGCAGCCTGTTCCCATGTTTCACCACTCTTTCAGTAAAGACATTTTTCCTTACATCCAATCTAAACCTCCCCTGGCGCAACTTGAGGCCATTTCCTCTCGTCCTATCACTTGTTACTTCGGAGAAAAGACCAACACCCACCTCGCTACAACCTCCTTTCAGGTAGTTGATATTTACCAATATTATCTTAATGAAGCTTTTTCAGAGTACACCTACCCTGTATTTTATAGGAGGGAGAGAATACGTGCATACAACGCTAGTATTTAATCCATAACCACCACAACTAAATAGCAGTCCTAGTAATGAGAAGGTGTCACATATACATCAGATGGGAAAAAGAGATCTAGATTCTATTTCTGTCTCTGCCACTACAAGCACTGACTAACCATTGGCAATTCTGCTAACTCTCCACTTCTCTTCCTCCCACCTAAGGGGTTATGAACAGATACACACAATTTAAGGCAGACTCCCATTACATCCTTCTTACTATGTATCACTCACCATTAGTGCACTATGATACAAAAAAAAGACAAGCAAGAGCCTATTGGTAAGGAAAGAAATAAAGGGCCATAGCATTTTTACAGGAACACTACAAACTCATTTAAGCTGCTTTATTATTTGTATATAATTAAATATCATATTAAAAGAAATCATAACCTCCCCTCCCAAACAGCTCCTCAAGCAGCAATTACATTTACCTCCTACCAGAAACATTTGAATAATGTCCCTGAAAGGCCCTGAAACTAAACCCACCAGATGGGGTAGATGAGATATTCTGGGCTTTTGCATGAATTATTTCAATCCATCATAATTTGGAAGACTCGTAGCTGCTGTAATACTGGAAAGCTTAATTTGATTTCCGTTCATAAAGTAGGGCTTTGATGGATGCTATAAAACAAAGGATAACCATCTAGCTACTATATCTTTATCTTCTCCGCATTTTTGTTGACAGCAGAGAACTGAGGGCTCTGACTCATGACCTACAGCAGTTTAAACCAATATGCCAGCTGTGACAACTGAGAAACCAACACACAGCACTCCTGCAGTAGCAAGGGTAGCTGAAGTGAATCTCTTGCAAATAACACTGGTAACATTTTAGGCCACTACAACATATACCGCTTATGAATCAGAGCCCTAAATAATTTTTAGTCAAAATTAATGTATTGAATGGTTCAAAACAAAAATAATTGTGTGCACACACTGAATCAGTAGAGACTCTGCAAATTAATTTCATGATCACACTAGCATTGTCTTAAGCCATTTAATTTTTAGTGCTATCTCCTTATTAATTTACCCAAAAGTCGGTGTCTGTCTCAACTCTGGAAGGGAAACAAGTTTGAACATTGTGAAGCTGTGTGTGGATGTTACATGTTTCACACAAGTTACATTCAGCCCTGCAAATTTCTCTTTAGGTGCTAGCAGCTGATAGATATGCATGCCAAGAGAATAAAAAATTGGTTAAAAGTTAAAATATAGCAAATTCTATTTCCCTAAAGTAAAGAATCCTTGGGTAGCTACAAACGCAACAGAAAACATCAGTTTCCAGCGAATGTCAAATATTACTATTTTAATGCCCCTTCACTTCAGAATGTCAAGAATGTCCTTATCCATATTCTTGGTGTTCTGCCAATAGGAGATCTGGCAAAGGACTCCGGTATGCTCTTTTTAATTCAAGGCCCTCTGCTGCAAAGATCTCCCACAGAAAAGTATTTATAAACTCCTCCTTCTCTTAGAAGATATTGCCAGACCTTCATGCTCTGCCTTTTAGATATTCCAAATTTTCTTCTGTCTTTGCGAAACACACAATTGACTTGGGTTCATTTGGATTCAAGGTGCAGTAATGCTCCTCACATAAAGGAGTCAGTCTCAGGCTGGCTTCAGTATCATTTAGTCCTGTGTGCTCCTAAGTCACTGTCCCAGTGAAAGCGCTGGCCCCTTCCTGCCTCTGCTTTTGGATTCTGCTTTACTACTCACCAGGTTTTGGCAAAACTAGACAGCCAGCTCTGCTCTTGTCCTGTTATGTGAGTCTCTGCGATATCTTCTCTGATTTTTAATGTAATCCCTCTGAATTTATTTATTTTTTTCTTTCTTTTTTTTTTTAAATATAATTTCTCATGCACTGATATCTTAACTTTTGGCAATCAGAATTGTCCAAACAGCAGATTTCTGGTTGCAATTTTGAATTCAAAGAACTCATATCAAAGGTAAATATATTACTACCAATTTCATTTGCATCTCAAACCTAAACTATTAGGAAACAGAAGAAAAGTACAGTCCCTGAGCCAAGAAGCAAATGAAACCTAACAGACAGCAGTAAGGATAACAATAAAAGTCTAAAACGATACAATAAGACATACAAGTGAACTTCTGCACTAAGACAGGGTAACTGTGCAAATACTTATTATGTTCATACATCATCCCATAACATTCTACATTTTCTTTGGAGGCCAAGCATGCAACCGTTTACGTTTAAACTGAAGCGTTAACAAGTGGCTCCCTCTACTGTTACAAGAATGTCAGTACTGGTATTTCTTTGCAGAAGCTGTTTTAAACTGTTTTGTGACCATCAAAATCATTATGTAAAATTAAAGAACTGAAACGGTCACAGTTTGGATTCATCTTCAACATTTGTTTTAAAAAGGGTGCGTGTGTGTACCAACATACCTGCAAGCCAGCTTTTTATTTTTTTGCTTTTATTTTTTACTAATAGCCTCTGAATAATATTTTGCTCAGCAAAATTTTCTCTTAAAATTAATAATACTAAGACTCAATACCTCGAATATTGTATGCTCATTCATCAGCCACGTAGAAAGTTATACATTACTTTGGATTTGAACCACAATGATGCCTATACTTAGTGACAAATGATAAGAAAATAAAACTTAATTGGTATATTTCAGCAGAACTCTCATGTCTTTGGAACATAGTTTCTATTTTTTTAATTAAAAATATGTAATATTTTAGTTCTCTTATGTACATTGAAAGTATCATTCCTGAAACAGTTAAAAATGTACTCAAGTAGAGACTGAAAAGGGGAACCAATACATTCAAAACCAGTTTCCTCTTAAAAAATGCTTCCTTTGAATTAGCCATTTAAAATTATATAATGCAATCTTACAGAATTTATCTAGCCATAAGGCAGACAGCGAAACTTGGTTTGTCATACACAGCTGCAGATTTTCAAAATTACAATGGAACCACATTCTAAACATAAATGCATACACACACAAGTGAAAAACATACATATCTAAAATCCATCTGTTTTTTGAAATTCATCAATTGTCTATCCCTTTTACTTGAGCATTGCAGTATTTCCACTGTATGCATAGGCACTTTCTCTGCTGTTGCAAAAGGCAGTTCAGAAATGCTCTTCCAGAACACAAACTACCCTAATACGGCACTGCAAGAGAAAGGAAAAAGTGCAGCACCAGCACTGAATACTAGGACTTGTTTGTAGCTTTGCTAATTTACAACCAGAATAGAATTATTTACATTACATAATGCCTATCTTAAAACTTACAGAAAAAACTCCTTTCAACAATAAATTGCTGAACTTACCACAAAAATCTTGTACTCATCCTCACACCAGGAATCAGAGTCAAAGTCTCAGGACTTTATCTTGGAGACAGATGTTCTATAAAATGTTAAAGGCAGTGAGAGGGTAATGCCACATCACTTACTCATAAGGGATGCGCCCTGTTACTTTCCACTCAAAACACTGCTTCTAGTTGTGTTTTTTCAGCAACCAAAGGTTGAATAGCACGAAGCATACTTTAGGAACAGACCTTAGAGAAAGAAATAAAGATTACAACATATGTATATTCTCACACCAGCACCTAAAAACGAACATGTATGCAACCAGGATACACATAAGTGAAAGAAGACAAGTTCTTCAACAAGCACATTCACACATGCGTGCAGGCTCCGGGCAGTTTAAGGGAGCCTATAGCTAATATCAGACTGAGTGCAAAGAGAGAAGGCTATTTCCCTTTAAATCTAAGAACAAAGAAAGCCCAAAAATCACACTGGGGTTCTGTCTTCGCTTGATTAAGTAATTGTGTGACTTTGAAGTGATTCATCTATTCCTGTTTAAGTCCAAGCATGAATATTTATTTTGGCATAAGAACATAATACTTAACATTTTTCAGGTGTAGCTCAATCATTCAGGACAGGAAAAATAATCTCCAAAAATCTCTGCCACCAGTTGCAGCAAACCAATTCATATGAATAGAAGCCTTGCTATATGCTGAGGTGAAAAGACTGAATCCCATCTCCTTTGCTACAGATAACTACAGTGTTTACGCAGCATTTGCACCATTAAATCATAACCCTAACAGGAAACACATTTGATTGTATCTTTCAGCAATTATTTAAAAACAGAAGTACAGTCTTGACCTCTCTGACACCCCTCACTTTGTATGTAGGCTGTTCAGCACAGTGGGCTACCTGCAGTTTGCCATCTCAGTTTAATACTGACATTACTGTATTTTGTCAAGCCTAGTGGTGCAGATAGAGCAGTGAGATTTAAGCTCACCTAAAACATGTACCTACTGCGGAGCTGCCCTGTACCCAGCTGAGGGCTTTGCTGTTACCACACAGTCCACCGCTGAGTAGGGGTTTGGCTTGTGTTCCCTCATCCCCTGTTGCTTTCCCACCAGCCTCTCTCCCCTCAGTGTCCCTCATTCATTCACGCTCAACCTGCCTGCTTCAGCTGCACAATTGGTCCAAAGCACAGAAAACCAGCACAGCTGCTGCCCAGGCTGCCAAACAAGCTCATAAAGCCCTTCCTTAAGCACTATGTCAGTCTCCAGCCACCCTCTCAGCCTTCCTGTTTCCTCCTGCCCCTTTTCCCTCCCTCCCAGCCACAGCTCACCTGAGGTGAAACAAGATGGATGCCCTCAGAGGCCTCATTTTCCACAGCAGCAGGCTTGTTGTGGTGCTGGTTGCAGGGTGGATGATGCCGGAGCCACCTGAGAAAAATCTTCACGTCAGCCCTAGATATCTTCCTAGGCAGGAAAGATGTCATGGTGGGATGAGGAGGGATTTACCATGGAGCTCATTGCTGCGGTGAGGCTTGGGAGCTTGGCCACCACTTCCATCCGCCATACTGAGCAGTTTCAGGCAAGTTGGTTCTTTCTTGTGCCTCAGTGTCTCTGAAAAATGGGAATGATTATGCTGGCCATTTGTGTGGAACATTTTGGTTGATCAGAAAAAAGATACCCATCAAATACTCTCCTTGGCAATTCTGTAGTTCCCCATGTCAAAGCTCTTTTCTTCCATGTTCTCCATGCATTAAAATCTACGCATTGTCTCAGATCTGTCTATAAGAATGGGAATTATGTAGTAATATTCACGCTACAAATTGACCCTCTGTGCGCTCATTCTCTGTGTTAAACAAAAGGTGATTTACAATTATGTTGTTAGCTTATCATTAATCAATTAGTATTTTTTCATAGGCAAAAAGAATATGTGGGCACTTGCCGCATACCCAGAAGGTTACCTGTTGCCAATAGGCACTGTCTTGCCCTCAGCAAACTTGTGAATGGACCTACGTAATGCTCCGGTGTGACTGTGTGGAAAAAAACTTGTTCAGTTCTGTAACAGTCTCTTCCTAGAGATTTTTACCTACTTATATTAAGGTTTTCATTTTAACTTTTTTCAGTGAAAAACAGCTTTCCCACATTCCACAGTATTTTGACCATTTTTCATATTTTTCTTTCTTCATACAAGTTAGCATTAGAAAATAGTATTTTGCGATAAATACAATAGTATATTTCATATTTTTAAACTGATGTGCTTTTTCCCTTAGGTTCAGTCAGCTCTGTCTTCCAAGATGATTAGAAAGGTGCCTGGAACACACAAGGCATTAACACTGGTAGGAAAAAAAAGCCCAAATACCACATTATGGGACACACTGGGAAACACAGCATGAAGATACTTCATGGCATTAGCTCAGGTCCTTCAGGAATGACAAGTTCAGGCTCACCATCAGTGCAGGACTTGCTTGTGAAACCATGTTGCTCACTGTACACTTCTTTTGCCAGCACAGAACCCAATAATATATCTGAAGTGTGAGCTGTCTGGGATCGGGAGCAATAGAGGAAGCAGAGTAGACAGCTCTAAGATCATTGCTTAGAGCTGGATCCTACTGGTCCCAAACCAACAAATCCAGAGTGCCTTGGGTATCTGAACTGCACTGTTTGCTAAACAAGGATCACAGCAGAACTAGACCACAGTTAAACATTAGTTATCACACAGACAACTACTTGAATGCACTCAGACAATTATGGTATTTTATTGTTTTAGTATGGAGCTAGGAGATTATACATATATCCAGGATTTTGGGTTTTTTGTTCCCTATTGCTGGGTCTTGGCACTTTTTTACTATCACGGGTAAACTAGGGCTGTTCTGTTCAGGTAAAAGTAGTTGTTATCTACCTGGAATTATGAGTATCTTATCCTAGACAACAGGGAAGTTCTGAGCAAGAACAAATAAATATTCCTTTATCTTCCCATTTCAGTGGAAATACCAAGAAATTGAAAGCTGTATTAGTGATATATACCATCTCACAGAAAATTAGTTTATTCTAGGGATCAGGAACACTCTGGCTATATTCAGACTTAGACTTGACCTTTTCCTCTGCTCATTCCACTCTGAGCACTTTGTACAGTTGATACAGGAGAATCACAGACCAACTCTCTTGCATAAAAAAGCATTATTTTCTTTGCCATTAAAAAAATCCAAACAAAAACCTTGTTCTGTTAGGTCCAAGAAAGCTTTCTCGGTTGCTGTGTTTCATGCAGTGCTAGTTCTGTTGTGCACTGAAAGAGGCTGTTTATAGATTTTATGAACAGCCATACTTACAATAAGTAGGCAAATAGGGAACTAAGAACAAGTGAAAACAACACTGAAAGACAGTGATGGTTTTGTTCTAAGTGCAGTTAAGATGCCACCCTGGGTGTTCCTCTACCATATGGCATAGCGTTGCAACAGCTCCACACATTTCCCTCAAGGAAAAGTCAGATCATACTGGTTATGTCATCTTCCCCATTAACAGAGATACAGTGTTTAAAACTTAAAGCTGAAGGGACAATAGAACCTAAAAAAATAGAAAACAAAGAACCTTTGGCCTCGCTTGGTATCATTTTACATGAACTTTAGCTGTGACAGCTTGCTTTAACATCCAGCAATAAGCTTCTGCCATCAAAATCAATTACTTGTCAAGTCTGTCCTCTATCTGGGAAAAAGTGGTAAGATTACCAGTTTTAGATAGCTACTATTCCCAGCTAGGCTTCTTGTGTCACGCAAAAGTAATCAGCTACTACTCTGCTGACCACTTGGTGCTACATTCCTCTTTAATTCCTTTCAAATTGGATGTTTAGCATAGAAGTGAACAGCATATCAGCACTTACTAGCATTAATATAGTTCCCTAATCCACTGCTAGCTGGTGAAGGGTTCACATACTTCATCATGTCTCCCATACTAGATAGTAATCAACACGGTACTTATCTTTTGCTGCCTCTGCAGTGATGTACTCCAATTTTTATCTTCTTCCTTCCTTGTGACAAACAAATGAAAACAAAACTGTATTTCTTTATCTGCACTTCTGTACTGCACAGCTGGTTTCAGTTTTGAGTATAGTAATATGCAAAGGAGACATGGAATAGTTTGTATTGCTCTTGGCCCATTTCCTTGATTCTCCTGATTGCCTCTAGAAGAGCTTATTAGGAATTGAGAACCTGACCCAAAGTTCCCGTGTGTCATTCCAATGCAGAACTAAGCAGAATTATCCAATTCACCACCACTGTCCTCCTTGGGATCCTATCCCTGTTAAGAAAAAGCCCTTCACTAGTCAAAATTTATTCCCTTACTACTTACTGAAATGATACCAACTCCAATCAGTGACAACAGACTTTAGGAACCTACCCAAGTTTTTTATGGGGACAGAACTTGGTGATCACCTAGCACTTAGAAGGCGAGTACTGCTTCTTGGCAAACATGTACTGGTCAGAATGACTCTGCCCACCTGACTAATGAATTGCCCTCTCATTTATACAGAAAAAAAAAAAAAAAAAGAAGATTTGTCTATTTGGATATAGAGACATATTCAAAACCTTTCTTCATCCTCACTTGTATTTTTGAGATGCTGTAATAATGCTGTTCCTAATACTTTTCTTTTGCTCTTGCTGCAATCATCTTTCAGTTTGCTCCTGTTGGGGGAAGAGCAAGACTTTGCCTTCTGTTTCTGACTTCACAATACATGTGAAAGGGCCATGCAAGAAGACAGACTTTCAACACTCTCTTTTCATCAGTATATTTCAACTCTTTTGCTTTTAAGCAAAGAGTGATTTCAGAACCCAGGGAACTCCCACTAGAGAGAAAACCACTATTCTTATGCTTTAGGGTAAGGCTCAGTATGTCAGAAGTTTAACATGGGCTCTGTAGCCCACATTTTCTTTACAGTTTAATTTGATCTTACTAATGTGAACACTTAGCACCAGAAACCAGTTAAAAGGAAGGTATAACAGACTTAAGCGTGTACAGAGACATAGACACACAGTAATCTTCACTTTGCTCCTGCTCTTGAAAGTGGTCCTATTGGTCAGCTTTCACAAATTATGTTCCTTTTTTTCCACCTTACTTTTGGGATAGATCCCAGAACAGATTTAAAAGGGTGGAGCTGACTGTTAACTGCAGCGTATTAGCTCCACACAAGACAGCATGCCATTTCTATATAAACAATATCACATTCTGTTAATAGCTTATCACAGCATTCAGATTTTGAACAGGCGGGGCAAAGACAAACAGGTAACAGCGCAGATTGTTAAAGATACTGAAATTATTCTGAAGGAGTATTGATAGTCAAAAGAATTTCCAATTTAAAAACCAATGTAGGTATCACAGATCTTTTAAAGCATTACAAATATATCCTATTGAGGAAAATTGTCAATTTACACTTGTCAATCTACACTTCCCTCTCTTATCTACTCTAGCATAGTGTCTCTCAACCTGGATGAACAGGCAGATGGATTTTCTTGGTTTTCATTCCATGGGCACTAAGATTTTACCCATATACACAAAGCTTCTTAGCTGCCCATAATATCAGAAGTCTGCTTAGTATCCGTAAGTTATTCATATAATATACAATTTTATCCCTAACACTCTTACAGTTACTGTTATCTGTCTTGCATTTAATCTTTCCTTATATAAGAACGAGCACTTCAGAATATGTCAGAAGCCTTCCTGTCGATCATTACAAAGCAACAGATGCATAACGCCACCTTGTGACAGTACTTCAATAATACACTGAACATCCACTGAACATCCACTGCTGCCATACAGCGATCTTCAAACTGCTGTCCATAGACCCTTAGGAGTATAGCCTATTTCCAAAATCCACGATGCAGGCTTAAGGAAAGCAGGTTCACATATACACTACGTAGAAGTCTTTGTATCTGAAAATATTAAAAGGGTCTGTTTTATTTCCATGGAGAAATATTTTGAAGTTCATAAGTGAAGGAGGTACTAGTAGAGCATAGGTTTTCTAAGAATATCTATACTCTAGATACAAACACCAATACTGATACCTGACAGGTGCATGGCTTATGTTATAGTACATTATGCGTGCATCTGGAAAATATATCTGAAGCTGTAAGAGTCATTTTTAAGCCTCTGACATGATTTTTCCCTTTTGAGGAAAGGGGTTTTTAAAAAGTGCTAACACACTACTGAAAGTGATAGCAGTTCTTCAGAACTGCTACTGCTTTAATAAGCAATTCAAGTGAAGCAGAAGATTTTTTTTCATAGAAAATATTACTACAAATCTGTAGTAGCAGCAGTTTTTAATTTACCAAAAACTGGCATCTATTAGCAACAGAACATACACAAAAAAATCTTTGTTTATACAAATAAAATTAGGTTCTGAATGTTCACAAAGTAACGTAACAGAGCAACATTTTTCTTCACATTGATATTCAAAGTTAGTCGGATCAGTTGTGATATAAAAACCCTATATAATATTCAGTCAAGCACCATGGCAGACAGTGCATTAAGATCTCTCATGAATGGATGATCAGCTAGTATTTGATCAATCTTTTGTCTTTGCTCATAATCAGGAAAGATTTTTATCAGGGCTTCTCTTAGCTGTACTGTTTCTGAGGCAGATCTCTGTGGTGGACTTGCTAGACAAGCCTGTATGTTTGTATCCAGCGGAAGGCATGTTGATGAGCGATCACCAGGTACTCTGTTTTTAGGCTGTCGACGGCTACCGGTTGGTTTGGGGACTGGCACGAAGAAAGGTGTCTCAGAAGAATACTGTCCACTGCTCCGTAAAGACTGAAAATCTCTATGGAACAAAATAAAAATTTTGATTAAATTAACGTAAAGGAGATGCTAGCTGTCTCTGTACAAACGCAGAAAAGAAAAATGTGTATAACTCCTATATTTCACTACTGCTCAGCTAGTTACTGGTTGGAATCAAACGATGAGCATTTTTTCAAAGTGAAACAAAACAGTAGGTGTAACAGTTTTCAATTTGAATCTGACACTAACAACATTAACTAACAGTACCTAGGACTAGTTCCAATATGCTGTGAGTACTTTACTTGGCAGAATACAGCAACAGTCAAAGCTTATTTTATGGAAGTATCAACATCAGTATTATTGAGCTAAATGGATAAAAAGATACATTGAACACATGTACACTGTGTACACAATAATTAAGGAAGAATATTCAGATCCTGAAATTGCTGAAAAACTTCATTGCCCCATTAATTATTGAGATTTCATTTCAGACTTTGAAAAGTTGTTGCTACTCTGAACTGCTAGGACTACAAAATTTAGGGCCAAGTCTACTTCAGATGTCACCAGGTAACACAGAAATGTGAACTGGAACTCATGTTACAGTCCATTCTCCTACCACCAAGGGAAACAGTCCCTAAATTACAGAGCTCTATTTTAAAAGCATTTAGGTTATGACACCTCCTACTACTCAACATGGAAAGGCTAATTGCTCGAGATCCTTCTAGTTTCTGATCTTATTCCTGGCGCCATTTATGCTTTCTGCATCATTTAACTTAAGTAGAAAAGTCTCGGGGAAGGAACAAAATGAACTCTTTACACTGGCACCTTTTCTCTGTCTCAAAAGACCCCACCACAGACCCCCAAAAACCAAAGCCTCGTTCCAGTTCCAAGTTTACAGATAGGAAACCAAGCTCTTCGAGAGTCTTCTCAGAAGAGTCTCTTTCCATTTCTACAATCATCACAGTCACCTCTCAGAACACACTCCGTTTTCACTTTATTTTTCTCAGACACAGGCAGCTAAAACACAGTGTTCCAAATGACATCTCATAAGGGTTTTATATTAGAGCATGAATACTTTTAGTGTTTCTTATTGGAGTTCTAGAACTGTGCTTCCTTTTTTCATGTTGACATTACATGCTTATTTTCAAATCAACCTGTGACCTACTGGTATATACATGTCTCACTTTCCTCAGTCGTTTCCAATAGCTGAGATTCCTGCTTATTCTTTGTATTAATCCTTAAGTATAGCTTGCCTTTTGTATTGCTAATTTTATTTACCTCACTTGTTTCTAAAAGCTCTCTCAATACTCCTTGCTATCATTAGCATTTATAATTCTTAAGCTGGTGAAAGAAGAGCAAAGAGCAGCTTATTTTCTTGTGCAAAATAGCAAACCCATTCTCAAGTCTTGGTAGTTAATGCAAAGCAAATTCATACTTTGAATATATGCACATTTAAAAAGTACAATGATCTTAACGGAACAATATATGTTTATTAATATTTAAAATTATGAATCAAATACAAATGCATTTAATAACAATGCCTCTCAAAAATTGTTTTATTAATAGTACGGTACCCTCAAGTGTGAAGTGAAATGCCTCTCCCGTGAAAAGGGTATCATTGTACAGTGTTTCTTTTGTAGCACCTATTGTCCCACTATGAATAAGTCATCAACCAAGGTGTTTTAAATAACATCGCTGTAATTAACAGGATACCAGGCTACCACATACCCAAACCACTGGCAGCTTTGTGCAATGTTAACAGTTTGGACCACCTTTGTATGAAAGCCACCACAATCAAATCTCAGAGGAAGTTATTGTCTTAATTATCTTAGTTCTGAGAGAGATCTTGATTAGATGCAAGTATCACCAGCAGTTTCTGAACAGACTGAAGTAATATGAAAAACATGTTTTCGTTAAGCTACTATATCCTACAGTGTTCTTGCTTAATTTTACTGTACCTTTACTATATAGATCTAAAGAAGTGTTCAAGTGAACCAGGAAAACAGTTTATTTCACATTTGAAATCGTAACTGTCTCAAACAAAAGTGAAAACAGTGCTTGTACCTAGAACAGCCTTCACTTCGAAGGAAGTCATCTAATCTAGGTCCGTTTCTTCCCAAAGGATCATCAGGAACCATAAATATGTCACCAGCAAAAGTGTACTGGAGCAACCTGCAAGAGAGTTCTTTCAATATTATTTACTAACAATGTATTACACCCTTGCTGCCCTTCACCTCTGTAGCATAGGACAAGTTGCCTTAGAGCAACACAGACACTTCACACCACATCAGAAGTCACTGAAACTTAACTAGTAACCCATTTTAGATACAACCAGCATTCACTGTCAAAATAATTTAATGGGAGCTTATGTGAACTGTTCCCATTGCACTGCAGAACACTGAGCTTTTTTTTTTTTTTTTTTTTTTTTTTTTATACAGCAAGTGTTGGATGACTGCAAATTTTTGCAAAAGACCAGGGTGGGATTTTCTAGGTGATTAGAGAAGATTTTCTGACTGTTCAAACTCCCCTTCTTTGTAAGGATCTTCAACCACGTATGTAAAATGCATATATTATCAGAAAGCCACACAACTAGCAAACATAGCATTAGCTGTTTACAGTTAAGACACAAAGAAGCTTTTTTTTATGGAATCATTTTGGGACAGAGGGATATTTGCATTAAAGGAAACCAGTTCAACTAAAATTTGTCTGTGAGGAGAGAATTTGGTATAGTGGAATTTCCCCAGAAGTAAAACTAATAGCAGATGTTAACACAAGCTCTTAAAAAACCCCACAGACTCAGAATGACGTGCTAAGTATTCTTGCTGAAGTTCTGTAGGAGAACAGAACCTGACTTGGGTAGAATTCACTCAAGAAATAGTGTAAATACCTACATGATTAGCCAACATCAATTCCATGTTCTCCCAGCTATATTGTGAGAACCCTAGATGCTTTTCAATTATTTATTTCATTAGACCTATACAGACCCCAGTCACTGCAGTAGATGTACCCTCAGAAGATGTCAGGAAGACTCTGAGGGATTAGTGGGAAATTTGGGCAATAGAAAATCATACCTTAATAATAAAATGACCTGATTTAACTGGAGGGGAGGAAAAACAAAACAAAACACCAAATGAACTAAAAAAAAAAGAAACTAGTTGCACAGGAGAAACTATAATTCACAGAGAATCCACAAGCTTAAGCAGGGATATTTGATAGCTAAGTGAACTCATCTAAACCCAAAGGACACACAAAAATTGCAGGGAAATGGCTATAGGGATATGTTGCAAGCGTTCATTATTTTGTTTAGCTATGCCGATTTGTTGTACTACAGTAAAGAGTGATTGATTCTGAAACCTTATAAGTGACACTGTACGTCTGCATCAGCTATCATGTCTCCTTGAAGAAATGAAATGTAAGCCAAGAAAGCCTGTGAGAATGGACCACAAAGCGTATACTCTAACAGGATCTAACATCAAGCTTCAGAAGTGATATAGCTTGGCTGCTACACCAAGTTCCCATTTATGTGAGCAATTAACAGACTTACATTAGAGAATATAGGAATAATAGGGACATTAGACTACTCAACACACGATTATAAGGCCATGAATCAAAGTGGTGAAACAAACACAGTACTTTGTTGGGCTCTACCAGAATTGCATGACAGATAAAAAATCCCACGTGAAGGTAGAGTGCCTACAACTGTAAGGACAGACATGCTTTTAAGCTTTCATAGAAATTGAGTAATTCACCTTTTTTGAATAATTTCTCTCCAGGCAAGTGATTCTGTCACAAATTCTCTGAAGTTATCATTAGTCACAATAACACCTCCAGTTTTATCAGCAAGCTCTAATAAAAACCTGTAAAATTAATTTCAAAGACCGTTAAGATAGTCTGCTTTGCTGAAAATTGTCTGAAGACCTAGAAAACTAAACATTTCACCATCCAAGAGTAATCTATTTGCATGAAAACAAGCACTTTGATTACCAGGAAATTACTCTGTTTTGACCCACCATATAACTTTAAACAACGTTTTAGGCAGCATGCATTTATTTAGTGCAGCAGTGTCTTCATGGGAGGCTTTCTTCCCATATAAAAACCCCACAAGCAAAACTCCCCAAAACCCATGGGATTATCAGATTCTGAAATATTTGTAGAGGTAAATGGTTTGCTTTACAAAAGAGTACAGTATTTATTACACATTCCAACACAAACTTATTTCCATATACTTTTTTGCTTAGCATTAATGTCCATGTTCTGCAAAATAGCGTTATGCATGTTAGTTGTTTGCTCTGTCAACACTTGCTAACAGAGTGCTGCTACCATTTTGTTGTTAAATAGATTATGACAAAAGGTAACTACTCATTTATTAAGAAAATCCGATGGTTTGTTTTTTTTTTTTACCTGTCTGAAAACAAGCTTTTTGCCATTTGAAACTATTTTAGCAAAGAGATAATGGGTGGTGTTCTTTTACAGAAACGTGTATACTTTTGACAAAAGTGCAAATATGTTAGCACAACACTCATTTCCACAGTAATCTCAACTGTAAATACTGCACCTACATAGCATTTCATATGAAATGCTGGGTGTATATAAAATATTAGCATGTAAACAACTCCAACTTGGCTGCCTTCTACATTTTTTTTGCTACGACATTATTACTTAAGAGATCAGAGTTGCTACATTGTAACAAGGAAGATAAATTAAGTGCACTCTACTTTATATATCTTTTGTGTATCAAGTTCTGCAATCAGGTACATGACTGCATAAATCTAACAAAAATAGGCATGCCCATGATGCAAAAACCTGACGTTTTTGTAGTCAGAAAAATAAAGTATGAATGATTATTAGTAGGAAGGAAGAAACCGAAATTCAGTGAACTGTAGCTAGCTGCAAAACACAATTTCAAAGCTGCAAACTGCTCATCCATGCAGATTTAGGAAAGCTGGTTGTGGAAAAAAAAAAGTTAAGCAGCACGTGCTTTTAACCATGTCTCAAGACTGGGAAAATTTGGCAATAGCAGCGTAAGCACGAGGAATTGCCCCCCCCCCCCCCCCAACAAATAACCCTAAAGCTTACTGTTGTTCACTGAAAGATCATCCCCACATTTTGAAGTTGAACTTTGGTGCTTAAATTAACTTGGAAATTTACTAGCCTACACATTGTTACAAATACACTGCTCCAAATACACATCTATGTCTGTATGCCACAACAGCGTCAAGAAAAAAAACGGAACAGAACAGTACCTGATCAGATTTATGCTCATGCTCCCCAAACATAAAAGACAATTCAGGGATAGACTGATGATCAGGAAAGCATAAGAACATTACTAAAAGACTTAATTTCTTCCTCAATGCAAGCGATGACATTTGAAATGGATTAACTTTTTTTTTGGTTAAAATTGCCATGCAAATTTGCCATTTTCCATGAATTTCTGAAAACAGTATGTACAATATTATTAGATAATTACATATAAAAATGTTTCTTAGGACAGTAAAATAACGTAACAGAGCTCAGTCTGAAGTTAGACGCGTAGCTCTCTGTCTAGACAGGTTGAAGAACTAGCTAATACCACCACTTATGAAGTACTACGCTTTTACAACCATTAGTCAGATGTTCGAAAAGACTTTAAAACTATGTATATTCCGTACCTGTCGTCATGAGCAGCAATTCTTGCTCCTAAAACCATCCTTGCAGGGGTTAAAGACAATATTCCAACATCCTCGAGCTGTGTTAAGAAATCCTGCTCTGTTAAAACATGAAACAACTGTTCTTAAAAACAAAAGCTTTCTAAGCTATATATTTGACAATTAATCTGAGATATAATTAGCAGAGAAGATAGCCTATTTTTGTACCTATGAATCTACAAAAATGACATATTGATAGCTGAAGAATTGCTAATATTATAAAAACGGGGAGGAAGAGGTTGAAACTAGAAATTAAAGAGCAAACAAAAACCAAACCAAACAAAAAGGCCTCCACTTATGACACATCAGTTAGCCTAAACAGCACTTCAGAGTGTCTCACATTGTATATGGAAAACCAGTTACTCATGCTGGGCAGCCAGACTGCTCAGGCTTAACGTTTTATGAAGTATTCCTTCTCCATTCCTTCTTCACAGAAGTATCCAAAGAAATAGTTACAATTTAGTTTAATAAAGAAAACATTAGGAAACTATTTCCCTCACCTGTAATGAAAGGATCACGTCTTTTTCTCCACTGTGGAACTAATACAGTAATATTTCTGTGGCCACGTTTCCAAAAGTAGTCAACAGCTATTGCAATTCCTCGACAGGAGAAGAATTTCCTTAGACCATGACTGGGGGTGAAAGAAAGAGAAGGGAGATTAAATTCACTAGAGTTTTACTACTATGAATACAAAGAAAATAGAACAAAACCCTGCAAAGTGAAGCTAGAAGTTACACATACAGCCTCACCAAAATAAAACGTAGACAGATGTTATAGATTAAGAATCTTATAAATGGAAAGACATCTTCAGCAAAAGAAGAGAATAGAAACATCACTTTGCAACTTTATCGCTCAGTCTCCTTTCAGTTTCGTGGGCACAATGATATTTGAGTAATTAAAAGTGAGTTTAGCTTTAAAAGAGGCCAATAGTGATGGCGTCCTGGTTTCAGCTGGGATGGAGTTAATTTTCTTCCTAGTAGCTGGTATAGTGCTGTGTTTTGGATTTAGGTTGAGAATAATGTTGATAACACACTGATGTTTTAGTTGTTGCTGAGCAGTGCTTACACTAAGTCAAGGACTTTACAGCTTCTCATACCGCCCTGCCAGCGAGGAGGCTGGAGGTGCACAAGAAGCTGGGAGGGGGCACAACCAGGACAGCTGACCCCAACTGGCCAAAGGGATATTCCATACCATATGACATCTTGCTGAACAAAAAAAACTGGGGGGAGTTAGCCGGGGGGGCGCAGCCACTGCTCAGGAACTAGCTGGGCATTGGTCAGTGGGTGGTGAGCAATTGCATTGTGCATCACTTGTTTTGCATATTCTTTTACCATTATTATTTTGTCTTTATGTCAACCCATGAGTTTCACCTTTTTTCCAATTCTCTCCCCCATCCCACAGTGGGAGAGTGAACAAACGGCTGTGTGGTGTTTAGCTGCCTGCTGTGTTAAACCATGACAGATAGTTTCCAAAATCTATTGATTATAGATTAAAATGATGATAATCCAATATTGTGGTAGTTCCAAATACAGTCCCACTGCAAAATACACCACCTTTGGTTCAACCGGTTCCCAAGGATTACATCTGAGAAGTTCTCTGATAATGTAAGATATTAGGGCCTCCTCTCCCTTCATTTCAACAATCTGAGCTACCATTTTCAAGCAAAACACTGTATTTTAGTTGCAATCTTCCCTCCCCCCCCCATTTAAAAATATCAGCTGTTCATTACCTGGTTTTGCAACTCAGTTAAGTGACTTCCAGAAAAATCAGCAACTGCCCAATATGAGTGATACAGAGATTGGAGTTGATGACCTTGTGAGGTCCCTCTCAATCTGAATTATTCCAATGATCCTATATGCCCATTTAACACATGGCAGGAAGTCCTCCTTTAGCAATTAACTGTCTAACCACATTCTGGGAACTGAGCTTCAGAAGAATAATGGAAGAATCTTAAAATAAAGCACAGAAGACAGAATCAAAAATACCTCTAGAATGAATTCCTACAAAACACCTACTAGCACCTTACATGAGGCTAAATCCAGTTTTCATTCAGAAACTTTTCCCCTCACATTTTCATAGATTAGAGGCTACACTTAGACAAAACAAAGATATACTTAGTTAGAAAAGACGCACTGATTCAGAACTGATGGCATGAACAGGCAAAGCACTTCTTACAAAGTAGTACATACTCTATGTTTTGAGTTAGACGTTAAGTCACTACAAAGTGCTTCTCATAACAGTAAGTGATCAAGTGGTATTCGTATTTTAAACCAGTCTCCTAATTAATGTGCAATTGTATATTATAAGCCTAATAGTAAGCCTTATTAGTTTTGAATGGAATCTTACCTCTAAACTGCTAGTTTAAGCTACCAGGAAACCTTCTGAACAGAGTTTTCTTTAAAACATTTCAGTGGAAATATTTTACAGTGAAACTCAGCCTTTAGTAGCGTTCATGTATCCTTTTCCAATTTTGTAGACTCATTTTAAAATAAACGTATCAAAATATAGATCTATTAAGGTTCTCTGAATTTGGAGAGGAACATTTTATGCAGAAGGGCAGAAAAATGAGTAAGCTACATCTGAACTGTAAAAGACAAAAAATCTGACTAATTAACAGAGTTTCTGGAGAAAAAAAAAATCCTATGCCACACTTATCCTAATAAAATCAAGTGTTCTTGATGTCAAGAGCAGTCAAATAAAGGAATGAAATTGCCACAGAAGAGTTACTCCTTGTAAACCTTCTAGGTCATAAACTTAAAATGCAGTCATCATCCTCCCACTTTAAGTTAGATATCCATTTCAATAAACTGGAAAGCTCTGTTAACACTTTCACTGTATTTTCACTGGCTCTCAACTGGACTTCAAGAGATGCAGAGGTCTCGATGTTCATGTTGAAAATTATGCCTTCTCTACTTGTCCATTCTCCTGTTTTAGAGCTTTAAACCTGCTGAACTACACAGAGTACTCTGTTTTTTAAATGTTTTGAAGCCTAGAACAGCAGTTCTTGATTTGTCCTGTATGATCACAAACTCCTACTCTGTAGCAACTTAAAAAAGCATGCAAACAGAAGCAATATATTTAACTTTATCAAATAACATGTAGAATTAAGGTGAGCTATAATATGAATAAATATGTCACTGCTAGACAAACAGAAATATGAAATGCATTATTTGAGCTAGGTAAACATCTGAAGGACAGCAAATTACCACAGCAAGGTGGTCTTTTCAAGACATCCATCTCAAAGACTGCATCTGTTCGCCAATTGCCATTGTAAATACTGGTTTTGGCTGTCCCAGTTCTTTAAAAAACTGTGAAGACCCTACAAAAGTATTTCTGAAGTTAAACAAGAGATGATCATAAACAACACAAAGCACCAAACAGCAGGTTGCTTTCTGGGACAATGTAACATTTTCCCTTTGGTTTTGTAACTAAATTAAGGAAAGTACATATCATTATTTACAAACAATTCTAGCAAGATATAATTCCATCCAATTACTCTTTCATTCTGAGTTTCTCCCACATTTTAATAAAATTCAATTTAAAATTACCTGACAACTATCTAGATATTTCAGTCTGTCCTGAAAGGTCTGTTTTCAGCACACAAAAAGAGGCAATTTTTAAAAATACTTGTTAGCGGTTAGAGTAAACTCTGGGCTTTCTCTCATTCAACAAGCACACTGAAAGTACAGCTAGCATTAATAGATCAACGTGCCATTTTTACTAGGCCGCACGTGTCAAGACGAAAAATTCTTCAGCTTCTTGCAGTCTTCCAGAGTTAAGACAAGGCAAGTAGTGATTTGGAAGCCCATTCAGCCTTACTCCAAGCATGTGGGCAATGCATTAATACTCCCCCCAAAACACATGACACTCAGGGGTCAAAAAAACCCCCCAACATAGGCATGGAAGCAGATGTCCATAACCTCAAGGTACTGAGAAGTAAAACTGAAAACAATTCAAAGCAAAATTGAAAATTCTTCATTTTCTAAGAAGTAAGAAAATAATGAGGCTTTATTTACTTCATTTAGCCAGAAGGAAGCTACAGAATACCTAGATTAAACCCCCCCCAGGCCCCCATGCATTGATTATTTAGTAGGACATTTAAATATCTTCATGGTTCTGCTATTTTGAGGCAGTTCTCTGTCCTTTGCTTTTCAAAAGCAGAGTTTTCATTTCCATTTCAGCAGGCGGCAGATGTTGTATAACCATATTTGGGAACTGTATGTCAATGGTACCCCACTACTATGCCCTACTCTAGTGTGGGGTGTGTGCACGGCAATCCATTGGGGTGCATGAAGGAAATATTAGAACTTCAGTAATGCACATATATTGTTGATAAATATACATATATTAGAGATGCATGCTCAAAGATTATTTTACTAATAAGGGTGTGTCATGGTTTAACTCCAGCTGGCATCTAAGCCCCACACAGCCATGCGCTCACTCCCCCCCAGTGGGATTGGGGAGAGAATCGGAAGAGTAAAAGTGAGAAAACTCGTGGGTGGAGATAAAGACAGTTTAATAGGGAAAGCAAAAGCTGCACACACAAGCAAAGCAAAACAAGGAATTCATTCACTCCTTCCCATGGGCAGGCAGGTGTTCAGCCATCTCCAGGAAAGCAGGGCTCCATCACACGTAACGGTGACTTGGGAAGACAAACGCCATCACTCCGAACATCCCTCCCTTCCTCCTTCTTCCCCCAGCTTTATATGCTGAGCACGACGTCATATGGTGTGGGATATCCCTTTGGTCAGTTGGGGTCAGCTGTCCCGGCTGTGTCCCCTCCCAGCTCCTTGTGCACCCCCAGCCTGCTCGCTGGTGGGGTGGGGTGAGAGGCAGAAAAGGCCTTGACTCTGTGTAAGCACTGCTCAGCAGTAATAAAAACATCCCTGTATTATCTGTTTCCAGCACAAATCTAAAACATAGCCCCCTACTAGCTACTATGAAGAAAATTAACTCTACCCCAGCCAAAACCAGCACAGGGTGCTCAATCAAAAAAAGTTAGGAGACCACTGCCTACAGTAGTCTCGCAGCCATCAGAGATAGAAGCAGATAATTTATTCACCATCTTTTAATTCATTGGTTTCAGATGTATTTGGTTGTTCTTAAAAAAAAAAAAAGACACAAAACCCCATAGATGAAATATGGAGATGAAAAAAATCTCTCCATATTAAAAAAAAATAGACAAAGAAGATTTGGTATATTTGTTATTTTCTACATGACCCCAACAATTTGCATTTCTCTTCCACTAATATGTGTTTGGGAAAATAATTTTAAAAAGTTTGAGGTATTATACTTATGACTCAGTTGTGACTTGCACTTTTACATCACTATTTTCTAAATAACAGAGTCTGAACAATGAGGAAGTAAGTTTGCTTTAAAAACTATTTACTGTGACAAAACACTGTACTTGAATTAAAGCAGTGTCAAGAGTTACAGATCATGTCAGGCTTCCCCTTTAAAGTTAGCAAGACTATAAAATGACAGAATACCTTAATCTATTAATTCAATTAATTCTCCAGTGATTGACCTGAAAAGTTTTACTGTTGCCAGTCGTAAGGGACTAGCTCTGGGCTCTTTAACCTGGGGAAATCAATTTATAAGGATGATAATCACCTTCTTCAATTAATGATCACTTGGTAGGAAAGGTTACACAGAAATCTTCCGACATTCCTTCTCATAAACAGAAGTTACTTAGACTTAATTTTGAAGCCTCATCTGTGCTAGAGACTTTCTGGACTAACTGCAAACATTTCTATATTAGCAGGTCCTTGGTCCTTAAACTGCATTTGAAGCTAATCATATTTAAAAATGTACATTTTGTTCTGACTGGCGAAAAAATAGTGATCTAGCAGAAACACATGCAAATACGTAAGAGGCCTGTCAAAAAAACCAGGCAAAGTGAGATATAATTTTATATGAATTAAGTTTAAAACATCAGCAGAATTTTTTCTGAATGAACTATATGTCTAGGAATTTCAAGGTATCACCTGGTAGTCCATGTAAGTTATCAGCAAATACCAAGGTATCAAAATAGATATCATCAGGCTAGGACTGTACATAAAGGGAAGAAGTGAAGATTGATTCTCCAACTTGCTAAAATAATATTAACGGTTCTACTAGCACGTCACAAAAATAACAACAGAATTTATTATTTCTGTTCTCAAGCAAAATTCATATGTATTACAGAGAAAAGGGAGTTAGAAGCATTTATTATCCCTAACAATTGAGGAAGTTTTCCTATTCCATGAATTTTGGTGAAATGTTTAGGAGCTACAATAGATCTTTCATAACCACGAAAGAACAAAAATCTAAGGGCAACTTTATCTATCTCTGTGAAACTAGAAGCATACATCCATTTTTTTCCCCATTAATACAACTGTGTGTACATGCATGTGCAGATCTGTGTTTACATAGTTACTTCTGGGAAACTGTACCAGCTGTCAACTGTCTGAAACATTAAATTCATTTTAGGACAGACTTCGATATTATTTTCTTATGGTACATAACATTGTAATTTTTTTTTCCTGGAAAAGTTTATTTTCTTCCCCTAAACAGCATCTAAGCCCATTCTTTTGGGAAGTCTCTTTCATCTAATAGCTGGAAGTAGATGACATGTGATACATGTATCTTAACCAGTCAGATGTGTCATTCTCAGCCTAAGAGCATCCTAGAGAATTCAGGGGATCACTGTTAGTACTCTGGCTTATTCTTAGAAAATAACCTATTCAAGAATTAGTTACAACTAAATACAAGATAATATAGCTGATATGAGGCTTTTCAGGATTTCCAATCTCCAAGAGTAAACTATTTTAAAACATGGATTTTAAGTATTTAAGAAACACTTCTATAGCCTAATCTTTTCCCACTTTTTCTGGGTATATAGATGATCTTTCTCAGAATTACTATTGTTTTGCTTAAAGTACTCCATTTTGGTTCTGGCAGCATGGTTTCAGAATGAAAACTAATTTCTGTACTTGGAAGGGTTTATGCATGTTCAGCAGAGGAACTCTGAATGCACCAAAAAAATCTTAAATAGCAAGTTCTCATAGTAAGTTTACTCTTACATTGACGAGTGGAGCATGAGAACAGTCAGTCAGTTTGTTCTTAAGAACTACCACTTCCTCCTTAAGAAGAAATACTGCATTTGTCATTGCTCACTTTCATATTCCAAAACTGCAAAAAAGACCCATAGCAAACACTGACAAAACCTTTTGACATGCGTGCTTGCCAAAATTACTTAGTATAAAAAGAACAAATCCCAGTCTCTTCCTGACTAGACAACAGCAATCAATTCAAGGATAGTTTTGATGAGATGTTACAATGAACCAAGCGAAGCACAAAACTGTAAAGAGATATAGGTTCTAACTGATTCTTGCTATTCCAGTTAGTTATAATAAACTTAAAAAAAGAAAATAAAAAAATTTGTCATTGGCAATGCCCTCCAAAGATGTCTACAATAGAAACATTGGGAAAAAAAAAAGGAATTACAAGATATTTACAATAATGGAAAATCCCTGCATCATAGTCAATGAAAGGGATTTCTTGATCTTTTCAGTATTAACTGTGCCCATTTCATAGGGCTTGTTTGCATGGTGCCTTGTCAGCCAATCTATTAAAATTATCCAATAGCCCTATAATTGTCTACTATCATTTGTATACATTCTTTCAGCTATCAGGAGGAATAGGAGACGAGGTGTGTGCACACATACACACAGTTCCCTATTCTGCAAATTTTATGGAGGGGTATGGAATATTTTTGTTGCATGCCTACGTTTGCAAAAAGTAACAGGACCCAAGCACTAACATGTAATGTTGTTAAAGGACAAATACATTCCTACTATATAAGAACCTCCACTTTAAAATGACAAGACGCTAAGAGCAAAAGTAAAAGAACAAAACACTTTTAAGTTGACGGTAACTCAACTTCTTCGTTAGGTGCATGCAAGGCTTATTAAGTTTCATGCATAAAATTGCTTGCAGCAGAGCAGAGCTCACTGAAATTACTTCTGACTGAAGTGTTACATTGAGCTGGAGCACTGATAATTCAAAGCAGGTTGCTCTGAAATGGCACAAGTTTGGCTTCAAATTTGACCACTGCCTAGGAAGAAACACTGTAGAATTAACACTTTTCATTTTGAAACATCTTGTTATCAAAAAGGATCTCATCTACCTCTAACGTATACCTGGTTTTATTTTCCATTGCCTATTCTGTACAAGTTTGTTTCAGATTATTTTAGTATTTGGGCTTCATAAATCTGAGCTACCTGTTTTTACAAATTCATTAATTTCTACCAGAGCAGGAAAACTAAGTCTTAAAAGGCTTTATAGAAAATATTTTCCAGAGTATTGCAATTACCAACCAATTTTTAAGTCAAAATCAAGGATTTTCCTTATTCTATTTTAACCAGTTATTGCACTTGTTCAACTTCAGACTATATAATTTTTTTAAGCCAAAAGTAAATTCTACAAGAATTGTTTCACAATAGAATATCCCACAACCACACTGTCCTAACTGGATTTGTGTACTGCAGTAAGTGTCATATAGCGCACCTGCTAAAAACTTCAGAATTTCCTTCTATGCACATACCTCAACAAAGAAGAATAACTCCAAACAAGTCAGTCATAAAAACGAATGCTGTCACTAAACAGAGAATAAAATATATCAAAATTGCAATGCGTTGGAAATTAAAATGGCTCCTGTCAATCTCATGTAATTTTTCATTATAAAGCCATACTATAACTTACCAGTGCAGCCATTATCAGTAGCTGAAAAACCTTGCTGTGTACATGGACTGTCGGTCACCAAAAAGCTAGCTAGCAAAAACTTTACACATGCCACAGCAACCTCTTAGTCCCTATTTCATTTGAAAGTTCATTGAACTTTTAATAAAGAAATAGCTGAAAAGAACAATACTTACGATTTTGCAACATTGCTTCCATCAATAATGATATGTTTTAAATACGGTTTCCCAGGTTCATTTTTCAACTCCAGTCTGTATGGCTTTTTCAGAGATTCCAAAAATCTTTGAACTCCAGTAACTGAAGGATCAGGATGACGTCTGTGTGGTCCCACTGTCTCTCTATCAGGATCTGAAGGATGTATTTGTGAAGACAACACCTGGTCTGGGATAGGATTTTCAGAATTTGAGGTTTGGGAAAGGCGTTGGTTGAGAGATCTCACTTGAGAAGAAGAGCTGCAGTGTCCTAATTGGTCCTCAAAAACAGGATGACTATTCTGTACAACTGAGGGCCCTGCAGATTTTTGCTGAACTGCAGTTTTATTCTTAGTTGAGATACGCTGCACATCTGAGCTCCCTCTGGCTACAAAATCAACATCTTTTAGAGCTCCAGCTTGTATAGTGCCGCAAGTTACACCACCATCAGTTTCTATATCACTTGACCTTGAACCGTGATTCTTACCAGGGCAATAAATGTCTCTTTGTTTATAGCATATAGCTGAATTTTTACTGGAAGGAGAGGCAGGTCTGCATACCAACATATGCATTTTATCTTCTGCATCAACCTGCATGCTTGGTGAATCTCTTATTTTGTGATATTCATTTTTTGTCTCCTTTGAAGTATGACTGGATTTAAGTGGACTTCTATGGCTAGAAATGCCTTTGTCTTCTAGCTTGTGTGAATTATTTGCATTACTTCCTAAAGGAGGATTGATAGTTCCAGGCTTTTGAGATGACTGTTCATCTTCTTTTTGAAATTTTAGATTTTCCTTTTCAATTTCTTCTAGCAATGTTAATGGTTCCACAGATTTTCCTAGGATACCAATAACTTTTTCTACAATATATTGGGAATAACCCATTGTTCTGAAAAAGTTCACAAGAATCTTATATTCCATTTCCTCACTGATATCATCAGCTTCTTTAAGGCAATAACTGGGATCATCTGACTCACTGCAGCTATCCGAAAGCAGATCAATAACTGCATCGCTGTCTGAAGGATTACTGTGTGAAGGAGATTTCACTTCCTGATCGTTTTCCAAAGAGAAGTGCTTTTTAGGGAGCCTTTCCTCATCATCAGAAGATCTTCTTTTACATGACTGCCTTTCTTTAGGCACCACTGCCTCTAACAGAGGCACAGCATTTATGGGAACAAAACTTGTTTCAGGAGCATCAGAAAACACGGTGTCCATCTGCTTTGTAAGCTCAGTTACAGGTGTCCCAGCATTGTTTCTTGCTTCCTCACCACCTGCTCTTCCATCTCTGTTTGTAGCCATTACTTTGGAGGCTTTGTTTTGTAAAAGCTCTGTCAGGCTTTCAGAATCTGTAAGATCTATGATATTGCTCTCCACTTCACAACATTCAGTTTGCGTGAGAGCTAGGAGTTCTCTTTTTAGTGAGCTAGGCAAAATCAGTAAATCCATTGTATATTTATCTGCATGTGCTTCCACAAATTGTCTGAATTGCTTTTTAATCTCTGATTCATTGTCGCTTAATAAGCTTTCATTATTCTCAAAAAGCTTCACAAATTGCTGAACATGACTTTGAGCCATAACAACAGCTTCTGCACCCCCCTTAATACTGAGCAATCCTATTTCCAGCACTGTTATATCAGCACAGGTATCTTGAATAAGACTATTGAGGAACAGACTCTGTGCACCAACAAAGATGCAATGCATGTCCTTTGGGTAGCGCTCCTTTTCTTCTAGTTCAGGTTCACAGAGTCCCTTTATATATTCCTAGAAGGAGAAAAAGACAGCAGAGTGAAGACTTGTGAAAAGCTAATATATAAAATTATTTTTGGTTAGGTCAGCAATGGACAAACACATTAGAAAATAAAGCCAACTTAGCATAAGAAACATGAGAAAGTAAATACTGCCAGTAAACTGGATAATAGAGATAAAATACAGATATCTTAAATGATTTGTAAATAGATCTCATAGAAAGCTAACTTTCTTTTATATCCTACCGTTTATAAATAAATTTACTTGAAACTCATAGTAACAGAGTATTTAATTTGTAGCTCAAACAGTTCAAAAGACAAGTCAAAAGACATTTATCTTCCCATCCCTGTTCTTTGGTCAAAGAGAACATACGCTTCATGAACAAATGCCTTGTGCAATTGTTATACTTTCTACTCAATAATCCCTGCAGATAAGGTTTGAAAACTGCTCTACATGTAAGAGAAGTCACGTCTCCCATGCCCTTTAAAGTATTTGGAGTAGGAAACATTTTCTATGTTATTAGGAAAAGCAGCAATTAGAAAATGGAAATCTTGTGCTGTTTGTTTCAGGCTTTAATTTTCTGGAAAAAAGAAAGCTGTACTGCAGTTGCCTGGAGAAGAATAGCTGTTTATGCTACCTGTAATGGTTTCTGGAGTCTCTGAGCCCAAATATACAAGCAAATTGGTTTAGAGTCAATTTCAAATAGTTCAAAACCCTCAACATTCATAGTATTTTCCTTGTAAGTCTTAGGCATTACACAGTAAAGGAATCAAGTTTGAAAGCGGACTGCCAAGTCTGTGAATTAAGTCACAAAATACATGCTAAGGATCCCCAATAATATATATGTGTATTTAAACAAACAAAGACACAAACGCCCACATATCGAGATTTTGGTTTTGAAAGCTACCTTTCAGCCGACCTAGTGCTCACACTATCGTTCTCATCACACGATTCAAACAGCTATAGTTGCCAGGTCCACTATGAGTAATACTGTTGAAGGTTATCATAAGTTTTTATTGAATCTTTCTATATTTTGTGTTTGACAATGAATAAGTGACTATAAGAAACATTTTGATTAATCCTTATGTTAGTGTTATGTATGGATTGCTGTGTTATTCACTGGACCATGTAAGCCTTAGTGTTAATTCTCTAGACCGTAACCAGACCACTTAGGCTTTATTGTATATGGGATGAGTTATTTGACAACTTGACAAGGTAGATGAATATCTGGCTAACTTGGCAACGAAACTTACTTTTAAAGTAACCTGAAGTGAACTGCGTGTGCTTGATTTGTGGAATTCCACCTCGCACCCGGCGCCGCAATAAAGAATGCCTGCTTTCTAAAACTCCAAATTGAGCCTTAGCGAGTTCCTCATCTGCCGACTTACGGTAACAATACTAATTTCATCATTACTGCTGAATCTCTTGTACAGCTAACCTTTGGTTACAAGAGATTTAACAAAATAATTCTGTGAAGATACTTCACAGCAACTAGTGTCACAGTCAGAGACACAAACAGCCTAGACGGCTCTCTCTCTTGTTTGTAGCGTTCGATTAAAAAGAAAGCTATTTGCTCCAGCAAACAGATCGGTGAAGCAGTCTGGATCTGCCAACTTTTACACTAAGGAAACATTAGTTCTGCTAAGCCGTTAGCGAGAGCTTTGGTAATAAGCTACTAAGTGCCACAGAATAAGTTAAGTCTGTAAAGCAACTGGGAAACATGGCAACGCCCAACCAACTCCGAAGAATTTCTTGACTCAGGGGAGAAAAAGGAGAGCGATACATTCCAGTCGCGCTTTAAAACGAAACTTGGGCCATTCTCACAAGTGTTAAAACCCCTCACGCAGACGGCAGTAATATTGCACAATGTGGCAGCCGTAACGCGCTCCACAATACCGATGAACTTTGCACTTCCCAGCTGAATTGTTTTCTCTTTATTCTCTACGCTTATCCCCCCCCCGCCGGAGACACCCTGGCACCTGGAACACACCTATTTGCCAAGGCAGGGCCGTTTCTGTTTCCTCGTGAAGCACTGACTCTTCCCCCACCCTTTCTTCCTCCTGCCCGCACGTAGCGGCCCCGAGCCGGGCGAGAGGGGCCTTTCCGTACGCAAACACGGCCCCGGCCCCCGGC